>NC_041214.2:126219512-126227906 GCF_002837175.3 Physeter macrocephalus
TATATATATATATATATATATATATATATATATATATACACACATACACACACATATATATTTTTGTGTATATATGTACATGTATACATATACATTTATGTGTATACGTACATACTTATATGCACATATGTAAGTGTGTTTTATGAAGATTTATAAACTGTCATATGCTGCATATTTGTTTCATTTACTCCACAAATATTCATCAGATGCCTTATATAAGCCCGATTCTGTATGAGGCTTTAGCTACACAGTGAATAAAGACACTGGCTTTAGGAGGTACTAGTCTAGTTAAGTTAGAATGTTTAAACAAACAAATAATAAAGATCAAAATGTTTCAAGGCCTGTGACAGAATTATATATGGCCTAAAGGAAGGCAGAAAGGAAAGAACTAAATTCATCCTTTGATAGGTCCATGCTGGACACAATCCAAGACCTTTGTAAACTGTGGTTATAAGAAGTACCTTGTAATAAGACGTCTTATCTCTATGGCAAACACACAAAATATATGTTAGAAACCTGAGGCTCCAGTTTACTATAACTCACAATGTAATTATTGTATTCTTCTCCATTATTTCTTCACTGAACATAGAAACTTCCTTCATCTTATTTACCTGTGGAATATACTTGTATATATATTTATTTTTCACAATTGGCTAAAAAGTCCCTAGAACACAGAGACTTTCTTAATCATCAGCAACACCTAGCAGAACGTATGAATAAATGAGTGAATGAATGAATGAATAAGTAAGTAAATAATATTTATGAATGTAGAAATGCAAAGATGCACAAGAAAATTAAGACAAGAATGCTCATTATGTAATAATGATGTTGAGTCACTTAAAAAATAATCTCGTAAATTTTCCTTTCATACTTAGTTTCCACTAAACTAAATTTGCCTTCGTATCTCCAAAGCACTCTGCTATGTATTTGGAACACAGAAAGATAGAATACATATTCCTTTCTCTAAAGAAACCATAATTTAGTTATGAAGGTAGAAAACTTCATAAAAATATAGACTCAAGGAGACATATAATTATCAAATGAGGTCTTAGAAAGAAAATTAAATCTAGAAAGGAAAATCTGTATCAAAAAGATGCAGGTGAAATTTAAGAATGTGAGCTTTTTGAAATTATAACTTAGAAATTTGTATACAGGATTTTCTAGTTTCACTGTATCCTTAGCTGGGTAAAGTATTTTGCTATCAAAATGGAAGATTCCACTTATTCAGTTTAGAACAGAATGTTAAAAGATAAATGGGGCTTCCCTGGTGGCGCAGTGGTTGAGAATCTGCCTGCCGATGCAGGGGACACGGGTTCGTGCCCCGGTCCAGGAAGATCCCACATGCCGCGGAGCGGCTGGGCCCATGAGTCATGGCTGCTGAGCCTGCGCGTCCGGAGCCTGTGCTCCGCAATGGGAGAGGCCACAACAGTGAGAGGCCAGCGTACCGCAAAAAAAAAAAAAAAAAAAAAAAGATAAAGTATCTTAGAGACAGTAATTCACCAACTATCTGATCTGATGAATTATGCTACCTACAGATGCAATTACTAATCTTACTTTTGTAAATCTCATAGGTATAGGATTCTCAAGATTTTATTAAAAACATATAAGGTAATCAAATGTAATATTAATAACTGGAATATTGTTATTTGATTGTGACTTTCTGCCATTCTAAAAGTTCACATAATGCTAGTAAAAAATGTAGGACTATGAAATTTAAAATTATGAAACTCTAATCTCCAAATTTACTAACAACTTTAGCAACTTCATATGTCCTAGATCCATAATTTAAATTCTATTATTTCATCAGAATTGTAAACTGAAGGGCTGGCTGCCAATAATGTATGCCAATAATGTAACAGAGCCTAGTTAAGATAGTCCTAAAAATGCAAGAGAAAGTTCATGGATCCAGGAGTAGTCTCAGGTAAACTGTGAAGTTCAAAAAGTCTGTTGTTCTCTAGCCTCTCCTGTCTTTATATGTTCCTCCCTCCCGGAAAATTCTCCCCTCCAGCATACTTTGTATTATTTCCCTGTATGAGACAGATATGACTGAGGTAGAAGCAGAAAATATTGGAGCTATGGACACCAAATTGCGTAGTCTGGATTTATCCTACAGTCCATTGGATTTTTAACTGTAGTGTTTTGATATGTTATTGTATTAGTAATTTGTTAATAATAGCAATGAATTGAAGTTACAAACCATTCTTTTTAATAAAAGAAGCTTATCCCTCTACCATCCCTTTCAGTGCCTTGCATTTCAATATGATTTTTTGAATGAGCAGCAAAAAAAGAAAGAAAAAAGTAGAGCAAATAGCTAATGAGACTGAAGCTCAGTGTGCCTGGGTTGATTTGTCCCTCATATGACGCCATACATCTTGTGTGTTAATGCTGAAAAAAATTGTTGAGAAACACTCCTTTAGAAAACGGGAGACAATTTATTTTAAACAAAGGAGAAATGTTAACAGATTAAAAATAAATAAATAACCATCAATATAGCGGAAGGTCCATGAGAGGAGAGCAACATTGAAGTAAGGGATGTAAGGGGACGTAAGGTGGTATTGTCAAAATCTAGTTGAAAGATGAAGGTCTGATCTAGACAGTGTGAATAGGAACAGACTCAAAACTGATTCATCTGCCAGTCATTTTTCTAAGCTCTAGATCAATCCTTAAAATAACTTCAAAAAGAAGAAAATAATGCAGGTTTCATAAATATTTTCACAGACTTTATTTAGTAACTGAAGATTGCTCAGAACCACTTTTTTGAAACTGTTCTTTGCAACTCAAGCCTTATCTGTCTCTTCACTACTACTGTAATAGTATCCTCTTTTGTCCTAGGCTTTGCTCTGTAAAGCAGAGGATAGATACTCAGTTTTCTACTGGCAAGGCAGCTAATTAATAGAATCAAAGTGCTATTGCCTAAATTGATTCCAAAAAATTAAATCCATTTAAGTCATTTTTAAAAAGTCAATCTTTGACAGATCATAGCAGAGAAATTTCAGTTTACTTAAGAGTTCACAACCAAGACAATGTGGCTGAACTAGTAAATATTTAGATTTCCATGAATAGATGTCTCCTTATTGAAGGCTCAGATAAATAGACACACTGAAAGCCTTTTTTAAGTGGGCCATCTAGTCAAACTTCTACAGAATGGTTGTATATTTTCTACTTGAGCCATTAGGGTATGACTGCCAGGTCCCCACAATTTACATTTGTCTAATATATATTTTTATGTTTCTACAAATTGAAGAAAACTTTAAAAGTTGCTATGTTTATGCCATGATTTGTCTTTAAATTATTGGTATAACATTGAATAATTGCCCTTCTAGGTACAATTATAAATAAGTGAATTTTTGGCTTAATAGCTTTTAGGATAAGGCAGAAGGCCTTAGTGAATTTTTTATTCAACTATTCTCCCTTTGAGTTTAAATATGTATTTTAACTTTAAAGAATAAAGTTGTGTTAAATGGTGATTAATTTGATTACATAGCAAAATAGTAGATATGTCGCATTTTTAATCAGTTGCTTCTTAGCTGTAGTTTCTTTTAAAAAAAATGTGACTTTAGGCTTATGGTTGTTATCTAGTAAGCACAACACACATGGTAAACTGAAAACAAAACTTTAATTTTGCATCCCACTTTAATTTTTCTTTTCTATTAGGAGTTGTTTTCACCTGATACTAGATGAGACATTCGAAGATCTAATGACCCATTTGTCAGTTTTAGATAATTGAAGCTTCTACAATCAGTTCACATCACAAACACTGTCTTATTTCAGAAATTACTCTGTTCAGTCCCCAGTAATCAGAACACCATCCTGTCTTCCCTCTTCAGCCAGGGCCTGGCTGTACAGTGGCCATTTCAGGGGTAAAGAGTACAAGGAATGGGTCTTTCTGTCTCACTCATCTCCTCTTTTACTCATCTGTTCCTGTAAATACCACTCCTAAATTAAAGGGAGTAGAGGAAGGGAAGTTCTTACTTGAACAGGACCTATCACAAGATAGCACTGCAGAAATTTGTCCTGGCAGATGTTTAAAGCTTTTGAGGACTTTTTGGAGGCTAGACTCCTCTGACTACAACACCTGTTAACTTCTTGTTCGGTAACTTTTCTTCAGATGCCTGCTTCTCTCTCACTCTAATCCTTCAAATATCTACCTAACATGTAGACTATCAGAATCCTGTTGTCTATCCTGGAAGTCCTGTTGGACAGAATTTAAAATGTCTCCAGGATGGCATTCCCACTCTTTTCATCAACACCTGGTCTACAGGAAAAGCTCATGAATTTTTTGCCCTTCTACTAGTGAAAATGCAGTTATTCCACAAATGAACCCTCTTCTTTCTCTTGACCCTGCCACCTCAGAGGGTCATGACCTTGCCCTGAAGAATGTCAGGGCATTTGTCAGATAGCAGGCCAAAGAGTCCCCCAAGTTATGGGAACATATGTCAAGCTTTCCAAATGCTCCCAATGAAGCCCCCCTTTCTAGGTTTCAGGTAGAGGAGGGATGACTCCCACTCCACACCCTTGGGATGGATGATGAGATTTAAGAGTCCAGTGCAACCTCTTTAAGGAAATCTTGGCACAAATATTCTCCTCTTACTCCACTTTCTTTCTCAGTCCTTTCATTTGGAGTACTAATGTCTTCTAACCAGTTATTTTTTTGGGTTGTGTGCATTTTGATCTGCCATCTCACTTTAGAATTTTATATCTGTGGAATCATGGCGCCTCAGATGAAACTTCCAATTTTCATATGTTGTTACATTAATATTGGTCATTTTGATAATAAAACATGCCAGTTAAATTTCTATTAAGTAACAAATGAAAATATAGATCCTCTTCTTATTATAAAGACAAAGTGTTTTACTTCAAATTTCACATGTACTGTAAGTCCTTTTGCAAAGAAATGAGTGCACATTTAAAGCATGCATCCTGCAGTTTTATTCAGATTTCAGAAATATGTATCTTTTGCTCTCTGCTTCTTCTTTCTCCATACAAACCAGCAATCAACATGCAGATACTAGATTTACAGACTCTCTTAGGATGACACAGCAATAAAGAACCCCATTGAAAACTGCTGCCTGAAGGAGAATATAAACTTTTTTCCTAATCTCTATAAGGCTTTGCTCCCAGGACCAAGCACTTCTAGATCAGTGTTAATAGTACTGAATTTTCTTACTTCTTTTTCATGTCAAAGGCACTCTTCAAATACGTACTTAATTAAGCCTCTCTTTTAACAGAGGTGGCCCTGTTCTCATCCTCTTGCCTCCCTTTCCTATCTCCTGTGTGGAGAGTTCTCTTTGAAGTCAGGCAGGAGAGATGTACAAGGATGAAGGAGTTGAGAACGGAGCCAAGGGCACTTGTAATGAACTTTTGATGGAAAAGAAGTTTAGATTAAGTCAGCTATTCTAGCTACCTTCTATTTAGAATTCTTATAAGAAGAAATACTAAATTACAAAAAGATAATGAGTCAAATTTTGTGTTAGCTTTGAAAGTCTTGTCCTCTAAATACATTTGTGGACATCCTGTGGATTCCTGAGGATTTAGAACTCTGCAAATTTCCAGTTTTGTAGGACTTATTTATTTTGTATTATGCCAGGACGCTTTATGTTTATCTCTTATGATTGCCTTGAAGTTCACAGCTGGAACCTGACTTATTAAAAGGTATCTATTTGTCTGAATACTTCTCCTTGGATTGATTCTTAGCGGAAAAATGATGATTTGTAACTATGCATATTATCCATAACTACACTTTTGGAAATAGGTGTTGATCATTTGAGAAAGTGTTGTCTAACTGCATACAATACAGAGACAATTTCAACAGTAAAATTGAACCTAATGTTACTATACAGTAGCTGCCAAATAATTCATTTTAATTTCTTATCTCTGGTTATCTCAGTCATTTCCCAGAAAATTATTTTCTTAGATTGCTTATTTAAAGGTTTACAAAAAGATGCAACAAATATACACAACATAAATAACTTAATGGTCATAAGTTTCATAATTATAGTAACGTTTTCTTCATTGTATTCTTGTTCAGGCATACTGAATCTTCTTTGGGACATTAGATTTCATACATTGGCTCATGCTGTATTATTGCAAATATAATTTTGATTTTTTCATGCATTGCAGACAGGATATAGAGGTAAAGTAAGAGCCATATTGTATACTTGATTTCCAATTTACCTGAACTTATTAAAAGCAGAGTCATGTTTTTAAAATCCTTAAATTGTTTTCCAGGTCACAGATATTCTACTCAGCAGTGAAATTGTCATTACTAGTTTTTACAAGATACTGATTACATTTCTTGTGATATTTTAATATGTTTATGCTTGGAAGCACTAAGTGTCATATTTTTGGAAATTTTTACAGAAAAACAGTTTATGTATATCTAGTATTTTTTCAACAATTCCTAATATGCATCGATCAAGAGGGACCTCAGATTTTCTTCCTTTTGCTAAATTGCTTTCTATGTTAATTATATTTATGTCTATTAGATTATTCAACCAAACACTAGACCTCTTCAACTTTTTATTATTCAGCCATTCCAGCCCTTTTATGTACATTCAATTAAAAGCAAAGTCACAACAGTTAATAAGTTTTATTAGTTAAAGACAATTACATGCTAATGGTACCAGTCAAACCACACAAAATTATACTTAATAGCAACTGAATTTTGCATTAAAAATAATATTAAAAATATGGAATCTCAGGGGCTTCCCTGGTGGCACAGTGGTTGAGAGTCCGCCTGCCGATGCAGGGGATACGGGTTCGTGCCCCGGTCCGGGAAGATCCCACATGCCGCGGAGCGCCTGGGCCCGTGAGCCATGGCCGCTGAGCCTGCGCGTCCGGAGCCTGTGCTCCGCAACGGGAGAGGCCACAACAGTGAGAGGCCCACGTACCGCAAAATAAAAAAAAAAAAAAAAAAAAACAAAAAATGGAATCTGAAAAATAATACAAATGACTCTATAGACAAAATGGAAACAGACTCACAGACACACAAAACAAACTTAGGTTACCAAATGGGACAGGGAGGGGGAGAAGGACAGATTAGGAGTATGGGATTAACAAATACAAACTATTATACATAAAATAGGTAAGGAACAAAGATTTATTGTATAGTACAGGGAATTATACACAGTATCTTGTAATATACTATAATGGAATATAATTTGCAAACCAAAAACCGAATCACTATGCTGCACACCTGAAATTAACACAATATTGTAAATCAACTATACTTCCGTTAAAAAAATAATAATATAAAACATGGAATAATCTCTTATGCTGAACAAGAGTCCTTGTTTGAATCCATTTTGGATGATAAGCCCCTTTGCCAGCAATTATGAAATCTGCATACCTGATTCATATAGCATCTAATAACAAACCAAGTGAAGATAAAGGTGAACATATCACCTATAATATTATGCACCTATAAGAAAGATAAAACTAGATGTACTGATTTTTATTTTCAAAAGTGAAGTGCCAGCATCTAAAATAATGAGCTATATAGTTCAGTTTCATACTGGACTAGGGTGAGTTACAACTGTTGTTAACTAATCTGTGTAATAAAAATCCTCCAAAATATAGAGGCTTAAAAATACAAATTTAATTTTCTCTTATGTAACAGATCCAGATAATCAGGAAGTTGTGCCCTACAAAGTCATTCAGAGACTTTAGTTCCTTACATTGTGATTCTACCATCACTTAAATTGTTGTTCTCATTTTTATAGCCATAGCTTAATCCCAGAAGACCATGCTGCAGCTCATGGGAAAGGGAAAGTATAAAGAATTCACATGCCCAATATTTCAAGACCCATAGTTGGTGGAAGTGTCACTTTCACTTCTGGTCACATTGCATTAGTGAAAGCATAGCTTAAGGACAATATCCAGCTATAAAGGAGTGTGAGAAATATGGTTTCTAACTGGGCAGACACATGCCCAGCAACAAATTTACTATGGAAGAACAGGAAAATGTATTTTGCTAGGCAGCCAGATATTTCTACCATCAGGCAAAGATAGCATGAGGAATGTGATCCATGAAGAAAGTATATGCGATGGTTGCTAAGGATATGATGAAATAAGGAACAACAACAACAACAACAAAAATCAAGAATAAGGTTTCAGAAATATAATGCACTGTTGATGCCAAGTTTACATTTAGCTTATATCAAAATTGAAATGGTTACTTATGCAGTAGAACACTACTAAAAGCCTTTTTATAACTACATCATAGAGTTGAATTGAGAAACCCTAACACAATATCATGTACCAAAGCATTTTTGTTTGTTCTGTACAAAGGAGGTGCAAGACAAGTCATGGAAAAGTCAATTCCCATATGTGACGTGTGTTCCTTAATAAATACCAGGTCATGAACTGTCATTTTTTTTTTTTTTTTTTTTTTTT
>NC_041214.2:126228064-126248020 GCF_002837175.3 Physeter macrocephalus
GGCTCAGCGGCCATGGCTCAAGGGCCTAGCTGCTCCGCGGCATGTGGGATCTTCTCGGACCGGGGCACGAACCCGTGTCCCCTGCATCGGCAGGCGGACTCTCAACCACTGCGCCACCAGGGAAGCCCATGAACTGTCATATTTTAAGTCTGCTTCTAAATATATCTTTCTGCTATTGTACCAATTCAGTGACTCTTGATCTTTTTAAAAATGTAGCTGCCTAGCAGCATCTTCTGACTTTGCGATCCTCTCTCTGCTCTCACACAGTAAAATATACATAAAATTTCAAGTGAAATAAAATTTTTAGTGAATTTTTTTTCGTTATTTATCTCTAATTTTTAAATGTTATTTGAACCCATTGGTAAGTACTAGATGATTTATGTATTTCTTCTACAAATATTTGCTAGCCTACCACCTGCAAAGGCTGTTCTTGGCACAGAGGATAAAAAAATAAATGACAGGAATCCTGCCTTTAGTGAAGTCATGGTCACAGTCTTTTTAATGGGGAAAGCAAGGTTTACCTGTGCCAGCATGCCAACTGAAGGAAGGAGAAATTCACCGAAATATTTTAAGTTAACTTTATTTTTTTTAATATTTATTTATTTATTTATTTTGGCTGCGTCAGGTCTTAGTTGCGGCACACGGGATCTTCCGTTGCAGCACGCAGGCTGTTCGTTGCGGTGCATGGGCTTCTCTCTAGTTGTGGTGCACGGGCTCTGGAGCACATGGGCTCTGTAGATGAAGCATGCGGGCTGTCTAGTTGTGGCATGTGGGCTTAGTTGCCCAGTGGCATGTGGGACCTCAGTTCCCCGACCAGGGATCAAACCGGCGTCCCCTGCATTGCAAGACGGATTCTTAACCACTGGACCATCAGGGAAGTCCCTAACTTTATTTTTTTAATTAAGTAAATAGTCTCTATTTTGTAATCCAAATATATCATGTTTAAACATCTAAAATTAGATTTCTTTCTATTGACCATTTCTATTTTTTATTAGACTAGAATAAATTTGAAAACATATCTATTGTTTCAGTTTCTATTATGAATAGTAAGCTTAAAACTGCACATGGTATGCATGTTAGCTATTATCAGCATGGCCACTAGAATATGCCTCTGTGGCAGATGGATAAGAAATAAAGCAGAGCGTCAATGTACACTAAAAGTTTATGATTTCATTATGAAAACTTACAATTCTTCATATTGGAAAATATAGTAAGTCATAGTAGAGAAGTTCATCTTAAAGTTTAAAAAGTCAATCCCCTTATCTTCTTAACTTGAAAATAATTCTAGTGGCATTTAAACTGTTATCAAAAGAAATTTTTTAAAAAGACGAATCAGTTTACAGAAGTTTTTTGGAGACCATCAGATTTTATTTCTGGACTGGACTTTAAACAGGAGTCCATTTTAAATATCTGTAACATATTTTGGTGACTATTATATTGTTAAATATCTGGAGAGATACTCCTATAGACATCCATTTAAAGTTTTTCTGGCTTAAAATTTTTCGTATTCCGGAGACATGTCTTTACCTATCTTCCCCCTCAATGTCTTGGTTCTAGATGTTCGTAATAGAATAATTTTGAGTTCAGCCCAAAACCACCACACAAAAATGCACTATGACATCACAGGTTAAATCAGAAACACATAACTAAAATGCCTGCTAGTGTCAAAATTTTCTCTAAAGAAAGATAAGATAGGATGAACTTGCTCCATTTTGTTCCAAAATAATTGTTGAGGGTAATAAGAAAAAAAAAAAGTGATTTTCAAACTAATAACATATTGAAATTGCTATAGTTAGAGGAACTAATTCTGCTGTCCCTGAGAAAATTGTGAAACCTGGGGGAACAATCTAGAGATAAATTTTTGTTATTAACAGGAAGGGAGTGAAAGCTTTAAAGTTCCACTTAAGCTTCCTCTATGAGAAGTGCCTGTCTAAATACGGAAACCACATAAAAACAGATGTCTTGAAATCTTCCAGCCAATTTGGTCGTATAAATGTATATGAATCCTCCTCTGTCACAAAGACAATCAGTGTAAACAACTAGTAGTTTACAGACTATATAATCCATTTCCACTTGGAAAAAAGATCCCTTGGCTATTTTCAGACACTTTCTTATATAAGGTACTAAAATGTACCCTATTAAATAAGTTAACACACCTACCAAAATGCTTTTTTATTTCTATGGAGAAAATTAAATACCCTGAAGTTTGTGACTAAGAATCCCGTGTTTCCTAAAGAATCTTTTTTTTTTTCTAAAGTATCTTTATCTTTACCCACTTCTAAGTATTTTTTTTCTCATTCCCACTTCCCCACCCCCTCCCTCAACCGTTAAGACTAAAAACCTGAAGCACTTTTTTTATTCTGGCCTGCATCTTAGAAGACTGTTGCTTTGCACTAACCTGATAGTTAAAAGTTTTCAAATATTTTCTGGTTGGCGAACTAGGTGATTAGTCCTTCGAAATGTGTTTCCATAGCCTTCTTTTGTAGTTCTCTATTGCTATGCATCTTTTTTTTTTGTTTGCCAGAATTGAACTATATTTACCATCTGCTGTTTCAGGCTCTCAAATGATCTGAAACCTTTGAATTTTGTTAAATCATTCCTCATTATTGCTTTTTTAGTAGTATCTATTAAGTCTATCTATTTCCCTCCTATTTCCTTATCTCTATCATTTACATACTCTAGTCACTGAGATACTAAGATACCATTCAACCAGTTTCGAATGCAAAATCCTCAGCCAAGCTGTAGCTGATCTTCTATTTTGAAGTAAGCTTTCTCCATCATTTTGCCTCTATTCCATGCTTTTTATTTAGTTTATTCACAACATGTTGATGTGAAGTCCTTCAATGATATTTTGATAGTTTAGTGTATTAAATCATTTGAATTTGTTTTAGCTATTGTCTTAGAACCACTTTTCTTCCATTACATAAAAGTTTTACTTTCCGTGTCTTTTCATTATTGCTTTAGGTTTCCCTATCTCATTTTTTTTTAATAGCTTCAATATTTGGTAGAAATAAAGGTTTTTTTGTTTCTTTGTTTGTTTTTATTTTTTTTTATTTATTTATTTATTTTTTGGTGGTATGCGGGCCTCTCACTGTTGTGGCCTCTCCTGTTGCGGAGCACAGGCTCCGGATGCACATGCTCAGTGGCCATGGCCCACAGGCCCAGCCGCTCCGCGGCATGTGGGATCTTCCCGGACCGGGGCACGAACCCGTGTCCGCTGCATCGGCAGGTGGATTCTCAACCACTGCGCCACCAGAGAAGCCCTCTTTGTTTGTTTTTAAAGTAATGGGCATGATATTGTCCTGAAAAGAGACAGAAAAGGAGAAAGCTATCCTGGTCAGAACTTTTGGGGGCTAGCCAACAACACTTTTTTTTTCTTCCTTGCTTTTATCTCAATAAACACAAAGATTTTTTTTAGAACCTTTTTAGCAACTTGGTGCCCACAGGCAATCATAGGCGTAAAGCTTCACAAAAGGTACTAAGTGGAAGGAAAGAGTAACACACCTTGTGATAACACACCCAGTGATATCCTAGGTAATACAATCTACTTCCATTTACAAAGGCTTTTGTTCTAATCATTCATTTGCTCCTTTGTTCTTTAATTCATATATTTGTAACTCTTTCAGTTATTAATTACTGCATCACAAACTACTTCAAAAGTTGCTGGCTTAAAACAGTAACAATTTCTTATTTCTCACAATTCGGTGGATTGACAGGTCAACCAGGCTGTTTTTCAGCTCCACCTGCCTGGGGTCACTCACGAAGCTGCATTCTGCCAGGGGCTTTGGTGGGGCTGGAATCTCCAAGATAACTCCATTTCCATAGTTGCTGGGCTGACCAGAACAGCTAGAAAGTACTGAGCTTCTCTCTTCATCAGAGTAAAACCATAGTATCTTACATAATGGTTCAGGGCTCTAAGAACTCAACATAGAAGATGCCAGGCCCATGAAGGGCTGGGTCCAAAACTGGCACAGAATCATTTCCTCTGCATTCTATTGACTGAAGGAGGTCACAAGGCCAGCCCCGATACAAGAATGATCACTATTTTTTAAATCATTATTTATTTATTTATTTTTATTTTTTTTGGGGCTGCATTGGGTCTTCGTTGCTGTGCGTGGGCTTTCTCTAGTTGTGGCAAGCGAGGGCTACTCTTTGTTGCGGTGCATGGGCTTCTTATTGTGGTGGCTTCTCTTGTTGTGGAGCACGGGCTCTAGGCACACGGGCTTCAGTAGTTGTGACACACGGGCTCAGTAGTTGTGGCACACGGGCTTAGTTGCTCCATGGCATGTGGGATCTTCCCAGACCAGGGCTCGAACCCATGACCCTGCGTTGGCAGGCGGATTCTTAACCAATGCGCCACCAGGGAAGCCCTGATCTCTATTTCTTAATGAGAGAAACAGCATGTCTAGGCTTGGGAGAAATTGTTTCCTGGCCAAAATTTCCATTTCTCCCATGTGCAAAATGCGCTCATCTCCAAATAAGACCCCCAAAGTTTTATCCAGTCACGGCATCAGGCTCTGGACGAAAGTGCAAGATCTCACCATTTAACTTAGGCCCAGATGCGCATTGAGACTCATGGGATGCAACTTCTTTTAACCTAAAAAACTTTGAACGTAAAGATACAAGTTATCTGACCTTGCATAATCAACATTCAATGATGAGACAGGGAGAAAACAACCACAATAGACACTTCTGTTCAGGGAAGAGGAGACAATGAAACAATTCTGCTCTCCCAATGGAACAATCCATTGTTCTCAGCTGGGTTCATTCCCTGGGAGCTTGGCAACTCCCTCTCACATATAAAAAAATTGCCCATATTTTCATCTGAGAAGTTCTCTCAGCCTGCTTCTTTCCTATAGAAATTTGGAGCCCATTGGCTCTTTTTCATTTTGAACTGTCTTTCCTTTTGGGTCTGAGTTCATTGTATGTATGTTTTCTACTAAAATTCACTTAAAACCTTTGTCAATTTTCTATAAATATTTTTAAGTCTCATTCCTTGCCCCCAAAGTGTTATGATTCGGGTTTTTGTTATGGTAGCACCTACTCCCATATACTAATTTCTGTATCACTCAGCATTCAGTAAGAGAAGCAGAACAATTATAGACATGGGATAAGGAATTTATTATAGGAATTAGACCTCACACAAATGTGGGGAATACTGGGGTAGTGAACTCCCCAAAGAGAAAGTTGGGGGATCAAAAGAATCACCAACTGATTGATTTGAGAGTCCAGGCACACGGTCTCTCATGAAACAAGACCATGAAAAGGTAGTTAGTAGAGAAGTCTGTGAGAAGCTCTTGTTTTTCTGAGTACACATCCAAGAAACTGATGATGTTACTGAAGTGCTATTGGTCAGCAGGGTCAACAGGCAGGAAGAAGAGCTAGAAAGTGTAGGAGAGAGAGGACAACCTGGGATGTGCCAATACCTCTGTGACTATCTGTCTCCACAACTCACCATGACAAACTGGGGAGAACAATGCCTGCTACTTCACTTCCACCTCCCAAATTTCATACAAGTTTCTTTTTTGGCCAGCTCTAACCTGGTACAGGAAAGGTTTCTAAGGAATCGCATTCCCAAACTAAGTAAGTTGACAAAAGAATCATCCCATACAGGAAGGAAGAATAAGCATTTCTTCAAAAAATTATAGTGATTCCAGAAGGAGCTGACTGACATTTCCATGATAAACCAACATGTGAACAATTTTATATCTTGACATTTCTACATTTCAGAAAGATCACTGAGAAGCCCTGTAGAGCAGTGGTTCAGAGCTCAGATTTTAGAGTAAGATAGTCTGAATTTTAATCCCAGACTTGTCACTCACTAGTAATATGGCCTTGGGAAAGTTACTTAACTTCTCTACATTTCTCACCTAAAACATGGGAATAATAACTGTATTCATGTTGTAAAATGACATGTCTAAAGTAATTAACACAATACTGGAACATATCAGGTAATTGATTCTTTTTAGTTGGCATTATTATCCTTGATATCATAAAATGTCTTAATTTTCTTAAAGCATATTAAGATTTTAAGTGTTTATCATCAATTACCACAGAACCTACAGGCTTAAAAGAATGGATATTTCCAAATATGAATGGCTTTGCCATTTGTGATGGTTAATTTAGTTTGTCACCTTGACTAACTAAGGGGTGCCCAGATTAAACATTATTTCTGGGTGTGTCCATGAGGGTGTTTCCAGATGACATTAGCATTTGAACCAGGGAACTCAGTAGATTGCCCTCCCCAGTGTGTGTGGGCATCACCAATCCACTGAGGGTCTGAATAGAACAAAAGGCAGAGGACAGGACGGAGAAATTCATCCCTTTGTCCTGCCTTGCTGTTTGAGCTGGAACATGTTAACTCTTCTTCTTCTGCCCTTAGACTGGGATTTACACCATTGGCTCTCCTGGTTTTCAGGTCTTCTGACTCATACTAAATTATATCACTGGATTTCTTGGGTCTTCAGCTTGCAATTTGTGGGATTTTTCAGCTTCCATAATTGCTTTCTCTCTCTCTCTCTCTCTCTCTCTCCCCCTCCTATTGGTTCTGTTTCTCTGGAGGTCCCTAATATGCCATTTGAACCCTTACCTTGATTGTTGACTCTTGCTGCACAAGTAGATCAGTTCTAGTTTGCACCTGCCTCCCAACCAAATCCCCTCCCCAAAGCCTATAAAACAGTACAGTGCAACCACTGAGCATGTACACATAGGTTTTCATGCAATCCTGCTAACTGTATGAACCTTAACAATTCACTTGATCACATGTAAGATCAATTTCCTCATCTATAAAACAGGAAAAAATGAAATGTTTGGCTTTCATGATGAATTGAGATGATATTTATATCATATATCTGGTTCATAGGCCCTCAATAAATAATTATGAAATTTCTCACCCCTGATATTTAGGTAAAGGCCTGAGATCCTATAAGCATCAACATAAATATTTCTGCAAAAATATTTTCTGATATAATTCATACCCAAATTTGACATTTGCTACCAGGTCTGCTTTGATAATTGTATAATCCTAAACACTGAATCCTCAGGCTTTGAACCAAGGCATTAGCTGATCCTCCTCTGCCTCCATGCAGACAGGTCTAAAGGGACATCCCACCTCCAGAGCTTCCATGAGGCTCGCTGAGGCCTTCGTTGTGATTGTCTCTCAGTTCAGCTTCTTCTTCCCAGTGCTTCATTTGCTCTTCCATACCTATTTATCTAGAAAACATTCCCCAGTAAAATTCCTCCACAGTTCCGCATTTCAAAGTCTGTTTCCTAGATAAACCAGCCTGTGTCCAATGTTATAAATGGGGAGTGGTGGTGGAGGAGAGTGTAGGAGTTGGGGAGTCTTCCAAGGTCAGATCTGTTAAATAGCTATTTATAAAACTTATAAGAAAATACTCAAGAGAGAGATAAAGCAGGCAGCATTTACAAAATAGTTTGCTTGTAATAATGTTTAGACTAGACTGCCCTAGAGTAGAAATAGGTATAATTAATAACATAGAAATTGAAGTGCAAATAAGTTTTAATACTCTACTTCCTTTCTTTCTATGTCCATATCTACAAACCCTGCTGTCCTAATTCACTTCTGCATCATCTTGGACCAAGATTGAAACTGGCAGTGCCACTTCAGGGCAGAGATAACCAACCTCAGACATAGGATGACACCGACACTGGCCTCCAAATGGTACTCATCAGTACCCTCACTAGCAACAGAAAATAACGTTTGGAATGCTTTCTAATGTGAAGACTGTTTAAAAGCAAAGAGAGACTGATGATGTAGTGAAATGTCTTCTAGCCAAGAACAAAAGCCAACGAACGTGTTAAGCTGTATTTTCCTTTATAGAAAGTGAATACTATTATTCTCTGAAACATCTGCCCAGTTGTTTGATCATTAGAGGATTTTAAACAGCAACCTGCTAATACCATTAAAAGCTTAATCAGGGGCTTCCCTGGTGGCGCAGTAGTTGAGAATCCGCCTGCCGACGCAGGGGACGCGGGTTCGTGCCCCGGTCCGGGAAGATCCCACATGCCGTGGAGCGGCTGGGCCCGTGAGCCATGGCCACTGAGCCTGTGGGTCCGGAGCCTGTGCTCCGCAACGGGAGAGGCCACAACAGTGAGAGGCCCGTGTACCTCAAAAAAAAAAAAAAAAAAAAGCTTAGTCAGAATAGCTTGAATGTGATTCCATCTGAAATGAAGGGCAGTGCCTCTATGGCTCTTGAACACCAGAAAAGATGAAGAATTAAAATATTTTGATTACTTTGAGAGGTATCCATACTCCTTGCTCATTCTTTTTTTTATTATTCATAATGTACTGAGAAGTGGTGTGATTCAAATATTAGGGAGTTATTGCTGTGAATCTCATAGGAATATTCTGAGAGAAGCTCAGGCAGAAATACATATTTAAGCAATTTTTTAAACTAGTATGTTTACATTTTAGAAATGACTCATCATATTCACTGTGTAAATACATATTTAGACTTGTAAAACTCTTTAGAAAGCTATGAATTAAAGCCAAATATAAGTATTGGAGTTAATCTTTTCTGCCTGCTTTAAGCGCCATTTTGAATGAGTGGGGTGAAATTGGACATTGTGTGTGTATAATGATGAAAAATGGTGGGCTACAATAAGGAATAATTCTTTTGATTTCCAGAGCATAATGGCCTATGAATTATGTTTAAAATGAATGAAAGAAAAGATAGAGAATGATTTGAATCTCATCAGTAGCTATTTTTCTCTTTCTCTGAGGCAGCAATGAGCCATTTTCTAAGGGATTTGAACTTTTGTGAGCAAGTCCCTCTAAGCTTCGAAAAGGTCTTAATTGGATGCTGAACCTTTTTAATGATGATTTGTTTCACTTGAAAGAACAAATAAATAAGCAGTTGGACTTCCTGAGAGATTTTCATTGTATGAAGACAATTTCTTTGCAAAGCTAAACAAGTTTTTAACATCTGGAAGGACATGTACATTCCAGCATATCCTTTTGCCATGAAAGAGCCCTTCTTCCTTTAACTGTATAAAGAGCCATAAAAAGAGGTTATTTCCCCACAGAAAGCAACTTGGATTTAAAAAGAGAGAAAAGGTAATTTGAAAAAAAATTCTTTTGCTCTAATTGCATCTGCCAACACTAAATAAAGTCAATTTCTTTCAATATGGTTTTGTCAAATCTAGAACTATTGCTTTACACTATAGATTTATTCGTTTAGTCTTCTATTGGAACACACTTTCACTTCTTGTTCAGAGAAACATACATTTCAGGAAGACCAATCTCCCACTGCTGATGAAAAATTATGTTACTAGAGATATAATTATATGCAATGCAAAATTCTGCAACATGTTTGAAAGGAGAAAGTTACCATCTCTCATATGTGCTGATGAAAATATCCAAATTCCAGCTGAAGCATCAGGAAGCACTCAATTCTTCTCAGTCAAAGTTACATCCTCCATCCTCAATCCTACAGTTCACTTCAAGGACAAGCCAGTATAGCCAGTCTGCTCACAAACTATCAGTTGTCTCCTCAATCTAATTCTCTTCCTCCAAACTCAACTCCTTTAAGTCTTCATTATGTATGTATATAAGCTTTTCCTAGTCCTGTATTTTTCAAAATGTAGTGCATGATTATATAAAAGTCAATTTCAGTGATATATAATCTCTTATTTGGTATTATTAGTTTTCTATTTTACAGTTAACTTCTATTTATGGTTTTTCTGTTTATAGTAGGAATACAGTTGACTCTTGAACGACACAAGTTTGAACTGTGCAGGTCCACTTATATGTGGACTTTTTCAATAGTAAAGACTACAGTACTATACAAACCATAGTTGGTTGAAGCCCTGGATGAGAAAATGCAGATACAGAACAAACTGTATTGATAGAACCGTGGACATGGAGGGCCAACTATAAATTACACTCACATTTTTGACTGCAGGGAGGATTGGTGCCCTTAACTCTGGTATTGTTCAAGGGTCAACTGTACATAGTTTTTTAAGGTAAGTTTAAATAAAGGAATCAACTCAAAACATTAATTAAAATAATATGACATATTAATGAAGATGCTTATGCAGAATACTATTTTAAAAATATATGCTGCTTGGCTTCTCACTCTTGACATTTGACATCGTAGACCCTCTTCTTCTGGAATTTTTTTTCTGTTCATACTAAGATTCTAACCAAGGTATATTTTCACTATACTTACTCTCTGAGTGATTTTATTTGTTTGTTTGTATGCTTGTTTATTTATATTTTATGGTACCATCTTTATGTAGATTGACAAATCTGCATTGTTCTCACTGTCACTTCTTAAAACTTCCATACAATTTGATCTGGCTATTGAATTGTAATATACTCATTACTGGCCATGTTGCCTTTAGTTTTTCTCTTCTCTAATATAGAGCCCAACACTGCCCATGTTATCTTGTAAAATATAATTGCTTCAGATTACTCAGTTTTTAAAAACATCTCCAGTGACTCCTGCTGAATAAAAAGTATGTTCTCTCATCTTTAATAACATTTTTGACATCTTCACCACTCTCAGCCTAATCTATCTTTGTGGCCTCATCCCCCAACTCCCAATACCTTTTGCCCTACCTTCTTCATTTCTTTTCTGCCCCTGGTTCCATGTCTTTATTTTCCTGTGATGTATTGTTGCACATCACACAATCTAGGTTGTTGCACATCACACAATCCCTTCTGTTTACAGCCAAATTTATATTTGGTTATATTTATTGAATATGATGGCACTTTAAAGAATAAGTTTTGATGTGTTTCATTCTGCTACAAAAATTCTGGGCTTCCACATTTATAAAAAAATTGGAGTTTTCTTTTTTCCCTGGAAACAGGGAAGATTATCTTAAAAATATGAAGATGAAAACTAACCTAACTTTAAGAATGTTTTATTTATAATCTCTGAATTTTTTAAATTGGTAGAAAGTTGTCTTATTATTGAACTCACTCTCAGTTATCAATGCATGTTATTTAGTTATGAGATAATCTGTAAAAATTTTAGTGAATCACCTGGGAATGCAAACAAATATTAGTATTAGTTTAACCAAAACATAGTTAGAAAGCTAAGCCTGTAATAGAAGAACAAAATCAAAAACCAGACTCCATATCATTCGAGACAACTTTCTGAGAACTTACCCTAATCTATACATGTTGTTATTAAAATGAGGCACTAAGACTAATAATTGATATTTGTTCTGATCATTGAAGTAAGAAGTATATAGTGGAAATATTACTTTCTGTGACCTTCACACTCTTGCTATTAATAAAGTCTTATAATTGTTTATATTTCTGTTACACACTATGGTGTTTTTTTTGGTGCTTTTTTATTTATATTATTAGAGCCCCACAAAAATCCTGTCTTGTAGGTGGGGTGACATAATTTTGGCCTTTTTTCTATGGATAATGCCTGGACACTGTTTACAAACAATAAAAACTATGCTTCTTAGGCCATGTAAAAAATAATAATATTCTAATAATTGGTAGGAATTCCTCTATTGGGCATTTGTCTTAGGTTCTGGATACTAACAGAAACTAATGGGCACCTGGAAGAAGGTGAGTGAGAGAGCAGAGTTGCTCATAAAATTATATAGAACTAATTTTTGAGAGGTTATAAGATGATAGGAACTGCATAAAATTTTAAGGCTGCATCAGAGATGAGGCAGCAGTAGTGTGGTATAAATGTTTGATAAAAAGCTCTCCAGAAAAAAAGAGAAAAAAAGCCCTAATGTTTAGCATTTGTTCATTTCTATAGTGTAAATACTCCCACCATGGACAATTTCAATCTAACACTTTGGTATCACTGAATGCAGGGTTGGGAAGATATATGCACTATTACAACAATATATAGTATTTGTATCATGCAGTTACAGGTGTAAATAACCTCAATCACAGATAATAGTAAAATAATTAAGTGATAAGCTGTATTTATGTTCTTGTAATATAGTTTCTTTAACTTCAAGTTTATATAATTTAATTTTTAATAATGGCTAGTTTAACAACCAGTTTGCAAACTTCCTGAAAATCTTAATTAGCTCTTGTGACCTGTTATAAGCCAGCTCCTGCAAATTACTAGATTAATGGAAGATATGATTCCTTCAAATATTTGAAGAAACACCATGGAGAAGAGTAAGAATTTAGTATTTTATTCCAGAAGGCATCACCAGGACTAGTGTATGCAAAATATAAAATGGCAGATTTAGGATCAATTTTAAGATCAGACTTTTTAACAAGTGAAATTTGCCAATGTGAAATTCCAGCAATGAATTTTCACTGAAAGTATCCAAAAAGACACTGTTTACTGAAAATGTCTAAGAAGAGGATGAATGACCTTAAATAGCTGTTTTGTAGAAGCCATCCAGAACTGCTCTGGTTAGAAAATGATGCATTCCAACTCTAAAGTTTAAACGGTTATTTATCAGATGTTTGTTGGTATAGGTTCTTGATTCATGATTTCAAATAAAAAATGACAAAATTCATTCATGAAATTGTTCTTACTGAGCCGCCTGGGTGCAAAGTTGCTTAAAAATGAACTGGACAGGACAGTGTAAATCTCAGAGTTTTTACTGTTGGCAGAAGTTTAGAAATATCAGGACTGGCTTTGATCCCATCAGTCTGATGTTCCCCAGAGGTATAAAAGGAAAGCTAGAAGGAGAATAAACATTTTTCCCCATGTAGTCTTCTAATGAGGAGGGAAAGGAGAAACAGGAGAAGCAAGAAAAATAATGTGCCTACTCTCCCCTCAGAGTCTGGCCCTGGCCCCAGCTCTGGACTTAAATATTAAGGATGTTCAGGGGGAGAAAAATGTGTGAAATTAACTAGGGGAAGCCATATATACAGATTTATCAATTTGCAGAGATCTCTAAAATAGATGCCAGAAATGGAAAAAATTGACAGAATTCATGGCTCTATCTAGGTTTTGTCATGGCTCTATCTAGGTTTTGATAGAAAATTAAGAGGCATCCATAAATGAAAATTAACTAAAAATAAATGTGTCATTTGAGTAATTTGAATATGCATGTACTTTATCTCAAACTTGCTGTGATTTCCAGAGTATTTTAGTACCATTTAGAGATTCAGCTTTGAAAGGCTTGAGATGATAATTTAGAGAATCCCCCCCCAAAAAAAAGTACAATTAGATTGAAGAGGAGCTATGGGTGCTAGGCTAGTAACCAACCACAAATAGCATAACATGTAAAGGTTTTGCATGCTTGATGCATTTTGACATTTACCTTTCAATAAGACATTAATAATGTTTTAATATGTCAAATTAAATAACCAATATATATAAAAAGAGATGTAGATACAGATATCATCATGAGGCTAGCCTATCACTCTCTTTTAATGATGTTTTTAAAATACCAAGTTCCAATCTGCTAGTCTCAAAGCAAATGTTCATTGAATCTAGATAAATTAACCACTAGCATTAAAAAAAAAATTGTTACTCAAGCTGTGATAATGATAAGGGTAATGAAACCAGTATTTTAGGCCATACATTTTCATGTACAGAAGAGCCCTGCAACCACTGTTACCAAAATATAGCAGAGGAGAGTGAATGAGTGCCCCTGGGGAGGCACTGGAGGAATAATCCAAAGTAGTCCAATATCATTTTGGGGACTTATGTCTTATTTTTTTTTAAATCAGTGCAAAAATTTGTGATTTTTACTCTATTATACATCCATATTTATTATAATAAAAATAAAATAAAATTTCAAAATATTTTTCTCTAATATTTTTAAGATTATGGACATGGCATAAAGATGGACCATGTGCATTCTACAGCTTCACATAAACCCCAGCATAACACTCTGTACCCTTGGGGTCACACATGATCCAGTTTGAGAGGCAGAGACCTCCAGGATGAAATGCCATCTCTTCTCCTATATACTCATTTGCATAGGCACAGTGTAGTTTCATGTGCATTTTGGCATTTTTACAAACACTTCACTTACTGGAGTTGACTAGGCTGAGATAGCAACAGGTCATAAGATTGAAAGGGACCTTAAGCAGGGTACTTTGTCTAGTCTCTGGCCTTCAAAGACAACCACATTTAAATTTCCAAAGCCATGAGAACACAGATTGTTCCATAAACTCTGCAAAGAAGGGATTCCATAGTCAAGCTCAGAAACTCATCCCATTTTAGTATCAGGAAGTTCCTTCTTCAATATAAACAGAATGTATTTTAATTCTACATGTCTTGGAAGACCATAAAAAATACATTCAGATAATTTAAAGACAGCCACTTCCATTAAAGGCCATCAGTTATATCCTACATAATGGCAACAATTTTATTAGAATGTCTCTAGAATATACACGGTATTGACAGTAAAATTAAGACGGCAGTTTAATTTTTGGTTGTATTTGAAGCTTAATATTTAACCTTAAATATTCTTTTCAGTTGCCTAGTTACAGTGAAGACTTTTATTTCACAAAAAGTAAGCAATTATTTAATCAAAAACTAAACATGTGCTGTGCCAATAGGTTAAATAGCCAGAAAGGTAAAGACAGGTTTACTCTTCTCAAGGAAAAAACTAAAGAAAATCTGCTCTGTGTTTGCAGAAAAGAAGTGAGTATAGCTCTGTGCTGGCAAGGCAGTGTCTGTATTTCTTCATCACCTGGTATATGAGGTGCTCAACAAATATTTGATGAATGAGTGAATGATGCATATTCAGCTCTGAAGAGAAATTTCCTTTTTGAGGTATTAACCCAAGTCAAAAGCTGAGAAATACGATTCTTGGTGACTATAGTCAAATATGTTCAAAAAGGAGAAGGAGAAGGAAAATTCTCATTGTGACCATGTACAGACTCAAAGGAAGTGATAATAGAAAGAATTATAAATCATTTTAAGGTTTTCCATTTAAATATGGGTGATTGGCACAGAATGGACTGTACCTCTCCTTCTCATCTCCCAAAAATCCTATTGGAGAGAAAGAAGAAGCAATTGGAAAATTAAATTTATAGTATTGACCAGAAAGTTAAAGAACTTCTGAATACACCGAACAATTGGAGATAGATGGGGAAGTTTAACAGACCTGAGTAACCTTTAGTACAATAGAGGAAAAACAGAGACTTGCTCTAAAGGGAGTATTTCCATCAAAACTCCAGAATATCTAGTCTAAGAAACAGGAACAGTGGGGCAACTGGTGGTGTAAATTAGTCACGGGGCTAAGAATAGCCACTCCAGCCTCCTGTTCTCAGATTTGCCACAATATTCGTCCCCAAGATAAGCATTAGGGCAGGTTTCTAAAAAGAAGAGGGGAATCTGGCATCACTACTGGAGACACCAGAGTGGGTGCTGTGTTTTAATCTAGGTGAGTTTCAGTTGCTAATAGACAAATACTTGAGCTCCGAAGGCAACCTCCATATAGGTCTTTTTTTTTTTTTTGTACTTTTTTTATTGACGTATAGCTGCTTTACAATATTGTGTTAGTTTCTGGTGTACAGCAAAGTGATATATATATATATATATATATTCATTTACAGATTATTTTCCATTATAGTTTATTAAAAGATATTGAATATAATTCCCTGTGCTATACAGTAGGACCTTATTGTTTATCTTTTTTTTTTTAAGTATACTCTTTATTGGAGTATAATTGCTTCACAGTACTGTGTTAGTTTCTGTTGCACAACAAAGCGAATCAGTCATATGCATACACATGTCCCCATATCCTCTCCCTCTTGAGCCTCCCTCCCATCCTCCCTATCCCACCCCACTAGGTCCTCGCAAAGCACAGAGCCAATCTCCCTGTGCTATGCTGCTGCTTCCCACCAGCCAATTATTTTACATTCGGTAGTGTATATATGTTGATGCTACTTTCACTTTGCCCCAGCTTCGCCCTCCCACCCTATGTCCTCAAGTCCATCCTCTATGTTTACCGCTTTATTCCTGCCCTGCAACTAGGTTCATCAGTACCATTTTTTTTTTAGATTCCATATATATGCGTTAGCATACGGTATTTGTTTTTCTCTTTCTGACTTACTTCTTACTCTGTATGACAGACTCTAGGTCCATCCACTTCACTACAAATAAGTCAATTTCGTTTCTGAGTAATATTCCACTGTATATATGTGCCATATAGGTTTTTAAACACACCAATCCAGCTCTAAGTCCTCCACCTTATATCAGTGAAGCCCCGGTAATCTGAACCAATGCTCACAATGATTTTCATATGTGCCAATGATCAGGCAGCACTTAATTCAAAATGCAGACAATAATTTTAAGATGAGAGTAATTAATATACTTTGTATTACTCCTGAAACCATCACAAACATAAAATAAAAAGAGACAATAAGATAGTTTAGAATTTTAAAAGGAAAATTACCAAAATTCAAATCCCAGTATAAGAGCTAAGTAACCATGAGCATGCAAAAGAGCATAGAGAAGAAATATGAGAGAAATACTTAAGGGAAGATTCCCATAGATACATAAATGTAGCACAGATTAAATATTTCATTTTATTCTTTGCAATATAAATTGAAATTTAACTGCATCATCACTTATATTAAAGTTGTTTTAATAAGGATTTCTGTTTCCAATTTTTAAAAACTGGGATTTGTGATCATATACTACTTCTCAGTCCTACATACGTCTTCAATTAAATAGACAAATACATGACTTTCTGTTATCATTCAGAAGTAACATTTGCACGCCAGTAGATTTCATCTGATGATTTCCTTCTTTGTGCTTCCCAAATATTCTGAAAGGTTGGTATTACTATACCAACTTTATAAATGAGAAAATTGAAACTGGAGTGGTATGTATTGATAAATTATAGCCATCACAGAGTAAGTTAGTGGCCTTTGGATTTTCAATTAAGATTTATCCAGTACTTATGCTGTTTCTCCAATACTCTTATATTTTTGAGGTATTACTAATGCCAAATAGCATTAAAATTTTCACAGAGCTTCAGTTTAAGCTGTACTAATAAAATTCCAGTAAAAATCCCATAAAAGAGGCAAAATATCTATCTGGTTATGTTTTAAATATAAAACTGAGAAGTATAGCTAGTGGTCTCTGAACGTGTGGACCCCAATTTTTTTTTATTTCTTTTGCTTTTTGTTTGTTTATTTTTAAATATCTGATGTACAGTGTACCATAATTTCTCATTTGTTTTAAAATGTTATTTATAATGGATTAATTTTGAGAATCAGATAAGAAAGGTCTTCAGAACACAAATTAGTAATGTACAGGTCCCAGATTACTGTCTACTGTCAACAACTAAATTTTTCACAGCTTACACTTCAAAAGCACTTTAAAGAGTAGAGTAACATTTTGCAAAATGTGTTCCAGGGAATATCTTTCCAACAAGAGTGCTGGCTGGGAATAATAAATTTAGGAAACATAATGACACATTATATCTTTTTGGAAATTCACAAAACATATTAGCATCTTAAAGACTGAGAAGTCTTTCACTGAAGAAACCTGTTTCCTGGTTTAACTTGACATTTCTCAGATGGGTGCAACCATAGCCACTTTTTCTTTTTTCCTGGTAACATCTATTAACATTCATCAGAGATAGTGTTGGACAATACTGTCTTATTTAGCCTCCAAAAAAATCCTGTGAAAGGGATGACATCATCCTTACCTTTTTGAGACCTGTCAAGATCACCAAGCTAATAAGTAGCAGAGCAAGGATTTGCACTCAGATCTTCAGGCTAAATCCAGAGACATTTTCTCTTTCCTCTTGGCTACAGTTCTTTTTTATCCCCACCGGTACCTTCATGCTCCATTTATTTTTAACCCATATGTCCCATGCTGAAGGAAATTGCTTGTGCTGCCACTTCATGCAGCAGTTTAGGATTTTGTTCCAATTTAAAGAGAGAATTCTTGATAACAGGATTGCTGTGTTAAGTATTTGTTTAACGCTAAAGCAGAAAACCACTCATGAGTAACACAGGCAGTTAAATGGTACCATCTGGAGCAAGAGGCATCTGTTAAGTATCCTTATTTAAGAACCAGTTTACAAATAATAACAGACCCCTGGAATTAAGCAGTTAGCTCCTTTGTCGTATATAACAGCATTCAAGGGAAATAGCTTTTAAATCTTCACAAACAGAAATACTAAGATATTTTAATTCTTTCCTTACAAATAACAAGATGAGGATCTCTTAAACCAATAATATTAAGAGTAACAGATAATCCAGTTCCTGTTCTCCAGTTTCATAAACACGAACAAGAAATAGTTTCCCATTTAGAAGAGGAAGAGCAAGGAAATTAAACTTACCTAGATTACAGCACAGAAAGAAAGAAGAGTTGCATTTTTGAAAAAAAGAATCAAAAGATTCACTTCATAACAAACAAGTATTGTATAACTCAGACAAACTTTCTAGTCATTATTTGTTGCAAATTATGTTTCCACTTTATATTTTGCTTGTCTGCATAGCATTCATCAAAATCAGATTTTGATTATTTTGTACTCTGTATGGCATATGGTGTGTGCTCAAGAAATATTCGTAGGATACATAGATATAGATGAAAATAAAGATAGAAATAGATGTAGGCATAGAAATGACAAAGAGTACAATCAAAGTCTATTTTTTTACGGAGAGAAATGCAAAGCAATTCTCAGACCTAGAAAGTCATAGCTCCTTAGGGCAATGTTTTCCTATCTTAAAATGGTAATATTTGTGCTGTACACTATACTAAGGTAAACAGACAGATACGGTTCAAGACCAAAAAAAAGACCAGCCGGGGGCTGTTGGCGGTGCTGCTGTGGACCGCTGGAGAACTCGTAAGGCCAAAACCAGGATTGTGGGATTCAAAATCTCTGCAAACTGTGCCCCAGAGACTAAAATCTTCTCTTTCCTTTGCATTCTATCCATCAACTGTATAGACCTCATTGAAAGCAGCTTTTTCTGCAGTGTGAATTTATTTGTGTATCTCCCTTAAGTTAGTATTGAACAAGTATATTAATATAAAGGACCCCAGGTTCACTTGTGGAACCCAAGTAACACCTGTACCCAGTATCTATTTTCATCCCGACATGCTTTTTTTTCTCTGTAGACAAAAGCAACTTTTTAAAGACAAGTAGATTTGAACATGTACAATACAATTTTTAAAACTATACTGAAATCACACATACACACAGTCTGTAAAAAAAAAAAAAATTCTGAAGATCCTAAAACCATCAGTAATTTGTTTATGAATTTATATCTTTATCATCACACTTTTCCATTGTGTAATGTCAATCTCATATCCTGAGCTTAAATGGAGAAATTAAAACCTTTACAGACAAGCAAAAGCTGAGAGAGTTCAGCACCACCAAACCAGCTTTACAACAAATGCTAAAGGAACTTCTCTAGGCAAGAAACACAAGAGAAGGAAAAGACCTACAAGAAAAACCCGAAACAATTCAGTAAATGGTAATAGAACCATACATATCGATAATTACCTTAAATGTAAATGGATTAAATGCTCCCACCAAAAGACACAGACTGGCTGAATGGAAACAAAAACAAGACCCATATATATGCTGTCTACAAGAGACCCACTTCAGACCTAGGGACACATACAGACTGAAAGTGAGGGGATGGAAAAAGATATTCCATGCAAATGGAAATCAGAAGAAAGCTGGAGTAGCAATTCTCATATCAGACAAAATAGACTTTAAAGTAAAAACTATAACAAGAGACAAAGAAGGACACTATATAATGATCAAGGGATCGATCCATGAAGAAGATATAACAATTGTAAATATTTATGCACCCAACATAGGAGCACCTCAATACATAAGGCAAATACTAACAGCCATAAAAGGGGAAATCGACAGTAACACAATCATAGTAGGGGACTTTAACACCCCACTTTCACCAATGGACAGATCATCCAAAATGAAAATAAATAAGGAAACACAAGCTTTAAATGATACATTACACAAGATGGACTTAATTGATATTTATAGGACATTCCATCCAAAAACAACAGAATACACATTCTTCTCAAGTGCTCATGGAACACT
>NC_041214.2:126251165-126254930 GCF_002837175.3 Physeter macrocephalus
AACTAACACACTATTGTAAAACAGTTATACTCCAATAAAGATGTTAAAAAAAAAAAACAAAAAATAACAAAACTATACTGAAATCACACATACACACAGTCTGTAAAAAAAAAAAAATTCTGAAGATTCTAAAACCATCAGTAATTTGTTTATGAATTTATATCTTTATCATCACACTTTTCCATTGTGTAATGTAAATCTCATATCCTGAGCTTAAATATTTTCCTCTCACACTATTCTCAAAAAAGGACCACATCAGTGTCTCTGAGAGTTAAAGGAGATGAGATATTGAGGACATGTGCTATGAAAATTCCAAAAGGCTATAGAAATGTAAATACTGTAGAGCAAATGAACAAACCACCCAGGAGGAAAGATAGATAGATAGATAGATAGATAGAGAGATAGATAGAAAGATAGATAGATAGAGATAATGAATATTAGATTGTTCCTGACCTTCATGAATAAATAATCCAAATCTCTTTTTTTCTCTTAATAGCTAATTTATAATACTTAAAAATATTACAGTAAATAATTATTTAGCTAGAATTGCATTTTTATTTTAATAATAGCTGTCTGATAACGCTTCTTAAGTATTTTCTCATAGATATTTTCTGTGTCTGTACAATGTGTTTGTATTTGAGAGTATACTGACTCCACCAATGCACCTTTAAATGAACAATGCTTTAGAATGGGTAACATAACCTGAATCCTAAATTTCCTTCTTAAATTCTTAGAGGAAAGAGCATTCTCTTCTTGTCCACACTCAGCTCCCTTTTTCTTTTACTCCCTGATCACCTGGCCCCTTTAAGACCTCCACTTCCTATGCACAAATAGTATTAATGCCTTTTCAAGTCATTTTTTTAAATTAAAATTTCCTATTTACTAAAGATAGTGGCTAATGCCTAGGTAAGGAGATATAGAAACATCTTAGCTATGTAAATTCCATCTCCCCTCCTCAGGTTCTGCCCTATCACTGAGATTTTGTGTTGTCCCAAATAAATACAATTATTTAAATACAATTAATAGAATAAAGGAGGAAGGGTTATGCCACTGTAATTCAAAATTTGTGACATAATAGTCCAAAATATCTAAGCAACTCAGCTTTACCACATTTCCTCTGTTCTGTTTCTGAAAATCTGTCCCATAAAGTCTCTTGCCCACCTATAGGACCTAAGAGATCTGAAGTGTGAAGTTACTTTTAGAGCTAGAAAAAGGTGGGATTGTGAAAAATTCCCCAAAGCCTAGTTTCATCAAACTTCCTTCATGTTCAGTAGTTGTCCTTCAATGAGTAGGTGCACCTAGGTGACTTTTCCATAATATTTATATATTGTGCTTTGTGCTTTTAACTTTTTCAGAGTGCTGTCACTTTTTTTTTTTTTTCATTTCATTTCATGTTCTGCATCTCTTTGGGCACCTGGAGTGACTGACTACACCATATATTGTGCTTATCACAGCTTACACAAAACTTCCTATTTTGGTAACATTTAAGATGTTCTTTGTATGTTGTGACACATTTTGGCAATTTGGGAAAAGAAAAAGAAAGCATTCACTAATATAGTGTATTTGCAAATAGGTACAGTAAGCTAGCTTTGCATAATGCTACTAGGAATCAAAAGGTTTAATTTACAGAATGATTGATGGCATAATGCAGCTTTTAAATATACAGAAAAAAATAAGCACTCTAAAAATGAAAGGCAACTTGGGCACCATTTTTTTTTTTGCTTTTTTGCATAAATTCCTTAGAAGGTTTCATAAACTCATCTTTCTTCCTCAAGGTAATTGTGTTTAAAAGAAACCTGCAAAAAGCTAAATAATTGATCTGTACAGGCTTAAATGGAAACAACTTATACCTGTTTATCATGGGTAGGGATGTAAATGCATAAATATGATTGAAGCAGTTATACTTGGAAGGATGGTGTTAATGGGGAGACTTCCTGATGTTCATGCTATTTGCTTTTGTAGAACAACATATACGTTAAATTATGCAGCCGTTGATTGTGGGGGTTGTTTGATTTATTTCTTTTGTTTTGCAGCAGATATACTGATATTTATTGAACATATTATCCATTGACAGCCAGATACACAGTTTTTTTTTTATACTTAGCAAAGTAGTATCTTTAATTGAAAACATAAGAACCTAAACAATATTGTGTCAAAAGCATGTATAAAAATAAACATAGTTTATAACAGATATTATACTTTTCAATGAAAGAGTCTAGGCCTGGACATCAATAACAATATCACAGGAACATCAGGAGACACAGATAGTCATAAAAGAGATTCAGAAATAATAAATCTGGAGTACAGTTTTTACTGATTTTTACTTATTTTAGAGCCCTGAAATATTCACCTTTCAGTTTTTAGATTTTAGATTTCTCAGTATGAAGCATAGAGTGATCTTATTATAGTAAATCTGATTTATCATTAAATTGAAAAAAAAACCAGGGAAAATTGTTTACAGTAGAAATTGTTTAAAACCTTCTTAATCTTGGACAATAGTCTGAAAAGTAATTTGTTTAAATAGCTCAGATACTCTTCTCCTCAATATTAATTAAAATTTAATCAGTCCATTCTGTCTACAAGAAAATTTATCTGTATATAATGAATTACAAATGTAATGAAATATGTATCCAATGATATCTATACATAGATATAGATATATACTCTCACAGCCAAAGACCCAAGCTAGAAATGTAAAAAAATAGTGAGTTTTTTCTCAGTAAACAAACATTTGGAAATTCAGTTTAATATTTTACAAGATAAATTATCAAGTTTTATGCTTAATTTCTTTTCTTTTTTTTTTTGAATTTGAGAATTTTATTTTTTTATACAGCAGGTTCTTATTAGTTATCCATTTTGATACATATTAATGTATACATGTCAATCCCAATCTCCCAATTCATCCCACCACCACCCACCACCACCACTTTCCCCCATTGGTGTCCATACGTTTGTTCTCTATATCTGTGTCTCTATTTCTGCCCTGCAAACCGGTTCATCTGTACCATTTTTCTAGGTTCCACATATATGTGTTAATATACGATATTTGTTTTTCTCTTTCTGACTTACCTCCACTCTGTATGACAGTCTCTAGATCCATCCATGTCTCTCCAAATAAGCCAATTTCATTCCCTTTTATGGCTGAGTAATATTCCATTGCATATATGTACCACATCTTCTTTATCCATTCATCTGTCGATGGGCATTTAAGTTGCTTCCATGACCTGGCTATTGTAAATAGTGCTGCAATGAACATTGGGGTGCATGTGTCTTTTGAATTATGGTTTTCTCTGGGTATAGTGAGGTGATACCTCATTGTAGTTTAGATTTGCATTTCCCTAATAATTAGTGATGTTGAGCAGCGTTTCATGTGCTTCTTGGCCATCTGTATGTCTTCTTTGGAGAAGAGTCTATTTAGGTCTTCTTCCCATTTTTGGATTGGGTTGTTTGCTTTTTTAATATTGAGCTGCATGAGCTGTTTATATATTTCGGAGATTAGTCCTTTGCCCGTTGATTCATTTGCAAATATTCTCTCCCATTCTGAAGGTTGTCTTTTCATCTTGTTTGTAGTTTCCTTTGCTTTGCAAAAGCTTTTAAGTTTCATTATGTTCCATTTGTTTATTTTTATTTCCATTACTCTAGGAGGTGGATCAAAAAAGATCTTGCTGTGATTTACGTCAAAGAGTGTTCTTCCTATGTTTTCCTCCAAGAGTTTTATAGTGTCCGGTCTTACATTTAGGTCTCTAATCCATTTTGAGTTTATTT
>NC_041214.2:126255178-126256187 GCF_002837175.3 Physeter macrocephalus
TGAACCCGGTTCCCCTGCAATTTCAGGCGGACGCGCAACCACTGCGCCACCAGGGAAGCCCCATTAGGTAGTCTTCTAATTTCATTCTTTTACATGTAGCTGTCCAGTTTTCCGAGCACTACTTAGGTGCGTGTATTTATCTCTGGGCTTTCTATCCTGTCCCACTGATCTATATTTCTGTTTTTGTGCCAGTACCATATTGTCTTGATTACTTTGTAGTATAGCTTTGCAGTATAGTCTGAAGTCAGAGAGTCTGGTTCCTCCAGCTCTGTTTTTTTCCCTCAAGACTGCTTTGGCTTTCCGGGGTCTTTTGTGTTTCCATACAAATTTTAAGATTTTTTTGTTCTAGTTCCGTGAAAAATGTCATTGGTAATTTGATGGGGATTGCACTGAATCTGTAGATTGCTTTGGGTAGTATAGTCATTTACACAATATTGATTCTTCCAGTCCAAGAACATGGTATCTCTCTCCATTTCTTTGTATCATCTTTAATTTCTTTCATCAATGTCTTATAGTTCTCTGCATACTTCCTTTTATTTCTTTGTCTTCTCTGATTGCCATAGGCTAGGACTTCCAAAAGTATGTTGAATAATAGTGGTGAGACAGGACATCCTTGTCTTGTTCCTGATCTTAGAGGAAATGCTTTCAACATTGTTTTCAACATGAGAATGATGTTTGCTGTGGGTTTGTTATATGTGGCCTTTATTATGTTGATGTAGATTCCCTCTATGCCCACTTTCTGGAGAGTTTTTGTCATAAATGGGTGTTGAATTTTGTCAAAAGCTTTATCTGAATCGATTGAGATGATCATATGGTTTTCTTCTTCAATTTGTTAATATGGTGTATCACATTGATTGATTTGGGTATAATGAAGAATCCTTGCATCCCTGGGATAAATCCCACTTGATTGTCATGTATGATCCTTTTAATGTGTTGTTGGATTCTGTTTGCTAGTATTTTGTTGAGGATTTTTGCATCTATGTTCATCAGTGATATTGGTCTGTAATTT
>NC_041214.2:126256368-126296336 GCF_002837175.3 Physeter macrocephalus
CATTTATTTCTGCTCTGATCTTTATGATTTCTTTCCTTCTACTAACTTTGGGTTTTGTTTGTTTTTCTTTATCTAGTTCCTTTAAGGGTAAGGTTAAATTGTTTATTTGAGATTTTTCTTATTTCTTGAGGTAGGCTTGTATTGCTATCAATTTCCCTCGTAGAACTGCTTTTGCTGCATCCTATAGGTTTAGGATCATCGTGTTTTTGTTATAATTTGTCTCTAGGTATTGTTTGATTTCCTCTTTGATTTCTTCAGTGGTCTCTTGGTTATTTAATAATGTATTGTTTAGCCTCCATGTGTTTGTGTTTTTTATGTTTTGTTCCCTGCAATTGATTTCTAATATCATAGCGTTGTGTTCAGAAAAGACGCTTAAAATGATTTCAATTTTCTTAAATTTACTGAGGCTTGATTTGTGACCCAAGTTGTGATCTATCCTGGAGAAGGTTCTGTGTGCACTTGAGAACAAAGCATAATCTGCTGTTTTTGGATGGAATGTCCTATAAATATCAATTAAAGCTATCTGGTCTATTGTGTCATTTCAAGCTTGTGTTTCCTTATTAATTTTCTGTCTGGATGATCTGTCCATTGGTGTAGTGAGGTGTTAACGTCACCCACTATTATTGTGTTACTGTCAATTTCCTCTTTTAGAGCTGTTAGCAGTTGCCTTATGTATTGAGGTGTTCCTATGTTGGGTGTATATATATTTATAAATGTTATATCTTCTTCTTGGATTGATTCCTTAATCATTAGGTAGTGTCATTCCTTCTCTCTTATAACATTCTTTATTTTAAAGTCTATATTATCTGATATGAGAATTGCTACTCCAGCTTTCTTTTGATTTCCATTTGCATGGAATATCTTTTTCCATCCCCTCACTTTCAGTCTGTATGTTTCCCTAGGTCTGAAGTGGTTCTCTTGTAGACAGTATATATATGGATCTTGTTTTTGTATCCATTCAGCCAGCCTGTGTCTTTTGGTTGGAGCATTTAATCCATTCACGTTTAAGGTAATTATCAATATGTATGTTCCTTTGACCATTTCTTAATTGTTATGGGTTTGTTTTCGTAGGTCCTTGTCTTCTCTTGTGTTTCCCACTTAGAGAAGTTCCTTTAGCATTTGTTGTAGAGCTGGTTTGGTGGTGCTGAATTCTCTTAGCTTTTGCTTGTCTGTAAAGCTTTTGATTTCTCCATTGAGTCTGAATGAGATCCTTGCTGGGTAGAGTAATCTTGGTTATAGGTTATTCCCTTTCATCACTTTAAATATGTCATGCTACTCCCTTCTGGCTTGTAGAGTTTCTGCTGAGAAATCAGCTGTTAACCTTATGGGAATTCCCTTGTATGTTATTAGTCATTTTTCCCTTGCTGCTTTCAGTAATTTTTCTTTGCCTCTAATTTTTGCCAGTTTGATTACTATGTGTCTTGGAGTGTTTCTCCTTGGGTTTGTCCTGCCTGGGAGTCTCTGCACTTCCTGGACTTCGGTGGCTATTTCCTTTCCCATGTTAGAGAAGTTTTCGACTACAATCTCTTCAAATATTTTCTCGGGTCCTTTCTCTCTCTCTTCTCCTTCTGGGACCCCTATAATGCATATGTTTTTGCATTTAAGGTTGTCCCAGAAGTCTCTTCAGCTGTGTTCATTTTTCATTCTTTTTCTTTATACTGTTCCACAGCAGTGAATTCCACCATTCTGTGCTCTAGGTCATTTATCCGTTCTTCTGCCTCAGTTATTCTGCTACTGATTCCTTCCAGTGTTATTTTTCATTTCAGTTACTGTATTGTTCATCTCTGTTTGTTTGTTCTTTAATTCTTCTAGGTGTTTTTTCTTTAATTCTTCTAGGTCTTTGTTAAACTCCTCTTGCGTCTTCTCGGTCTTTACCTCCGTTCTTTTTCCGAGGTCCTGGATCATCTTCACTATCATCATAATTCATTATTCTGAATTCTTTTTCTGGAAGGTTGCCTATCTCCACTTCAATTAGTTGTTTTTCTAGGGTTTTATCTTATTCCTTCATCTGGTACATAGCCCTCTGCCTTTTCATCTTGTCTATCTTTCTGTGAATGTGGTTTTTGTTCCACAGGCTGCAGGATTGTCGTTCTTCTTGCTTCTGCTCTCTGCCCTCTGGTGGATGAGGCTTTCTAAGAGGCTTGTGCAAGTTTCCTGATGGGAGGGACTGGTGGTGGGTAGAGCTGGCTGTTGCTCTGGTGGGCAGAACTCAGTAAAACTTTAATCCCCTTGTCTGCTCATGGGTGGGGCTGGGTTCCCTCCCTGTTGGTTGTTTGGCCTGAAGTGATGCAACACGGGAGCCTACCTGGCTCTTTGGTGGGGCTGATGGCAGACTCTGGGAGGGCTCACACCAAGGAGTTCCTCTCAGAACTTCTGCTGCCAGTGTCCTTGTCGTAATGGTGAGCCACAGCCATCCCCCGCCTCTGCAGGAGACCCTCCAACACTAGCAGGTAAGTCTGGTTCAGTCTCCTATGGGGTCACTGCTCCTTCCCCTGTGTCCCAATGCACACACTACTTTGTGTGTGCCCTCCAAGAGTGGAGTCACTGTTTCCCCCAGTCCTGTTGAAGTCCTGCAGTCAAATCCCACTAATCTTCAAAGTCTGATTCTCTAGGAATTCCTCCTCCTTTTGCCGGACCCCCAGGTTGGGAAGCCTGACATTGGGCTCAGAACCTTCACTCCCGTGGGTGGATTTCTGTGGTATAAGTGTTGTCCAGTTTGTAAGTCACCAACCCAGAAGTTATGGGAATTTATTTTACTGTGATTGCGCCCCTCCTACCATTTCATTGTGGCTTCTCCTTTGTCTTTGGATGTGGGATATCTTTTTTGGTGATTTCCAGTGTCTTCCTGTCGACAATTGTTCAGCAGTTAGCTGTGATTCCGGTGCTCTCCTAAGAGGGAGTGAGCACACGTTCTTCTACTCCACCATCTTGAACCAATCTTGGGTTGTTTGATTTTGATTTGACGTTTTTAGTTCCAGCACTAATTGAAATTTTAGTATTAAGTTGTAAAATAGAGTTCTAAAGTTGTAATGAGAAAATAAACTTCATCAGAATAAACGTAATGTCATAACCAGTATCTGATTCCTCTAGTGAATATATAATTTCCACAGGACACAGGAGCAGTGAAATGTGCAAATATATACACAAACACACACACAAAGATCTGCTTTTGAAGTCCTTATGCAATTGTGTGAGTGGGGAGGGTGTTATGTCAGGTCATTTAGTTTCTAAATTATGTCTGGTTTAAACCAAGATTTAAATGTATCTGAGAAGCCTGAGTCTTTTCAATTAATATGAAGAAGATACATTCATATTAATTAATATGAACTACTTATATAACACTTATTATGTGCCAGGCTCTGCACTAAGCATTTCACGTGTAAAAGTTCATTTAATTATGTCAAGAAATGAATGAAATGTGTTCTATCATTGTTCCAACCGTAGAGATGAGAAAACAAAGCACAGAGAGATTAAGGGATTCAAACCCTGTAAGGCTCAGAGACCACACGCTTAACACTAAAGTATAGGTGCACCTTAGAGGCATGTTTTATAGTAAAAGTGTTTTATGTAGCTAAAAGATTGAAAACATTCCTGATTATCTACAGAGTAGTTGAAGGCCACAGTTCATGGTAGTGTATGGATTATCTCCATGGCAGATAAAGGACCCAGGAGGACTGAGAGCTTGTCTGTCTTATTCACTCACTGTTGTTTCCTATCACCTAGACCTAGAACACTGCAGTGGACAAAGTAGCCATTTAGTCAATTTTGGTGAATGAGTAAATCCAGCCAGATAATCATTGGTGCCTATTGTCGGAGTGAAAGTCCCAACTTTTTAGTTATGACCATATTGGTTCCACCAGTGATAAAAACAGAAATCTTCAATTCATTTTATAAATATAAATACCTGGAACAACCAAACAAAAAAGAACTGAAAGGACAGGGAACATTGCAAAGACTGTGCCTTTCTCTAAATATACTCACCTAAGCTTCCCTTTAAGTCTAAAATTCTAGAATCTAAGGGGAATAAAATAAGATCAGCTTCTCTTTTAGTTCACTCTCTTCTTTCCCTTTTATCCTCCCTTGCCACCAGCCATGCTTTTCTGGACTAAATATAACAACTTGTTTTACTCTTTCTTGTTTTTGTTGTTTTCCCTAGAAGTGGAAAGAAACAGAAATTCCAACTGTGTTCCATTTATTCAGACATGCAACACAAATATCTATTTCATCTTTATTCAAACTTCCTCTATCCCCACTTTAAACTCATAATCAAACCAAACATTTTATTGAGAAAATAGATGCAATCTGACAAAATCACCTCATTTTTGTAGATTCCCCAGTCTAATTGCCAATGTCCCTGTGTATTTGGCCTCTTTTCTATCTTTGCTCTTACTGAGTTAACAGCCTCTCTTGTTGTCATCCCAATTCATCCCTCTTGTCTATGCAAAGGCAATTGTTCTGCAATTATCCCTTTGATCTCTTGCACCATTAATTTCTCCCTCACTCTAAAACCATTTCCATCAGCATACAAACAGGCCTTAATTGTACCCATTTTAAAAAAGAAAAAACCTTGCTTGACCAAATATCTGCTCCTCTATCACAAGAAAACTTCTTGGTTGAGTATATCAGGAAGTCTCAACTCCTTTAGCTTCCATTCTTGCCTCATATCACTAAGATGCTTACAACTTTTTAATAGCTCCTATTGCACTTAGAAAAAAAAATCCAAATTCCTTACTATGAGCTACAATATTTTAAAGAACCTGGCTCCTACTTACCTCTTCCCATTTCATCCTCCCCCAATCACACACATTATGCTCTACACATACACATCTTCCTCTGTCCCTTGAAAAGCCAAGTTCTTCCCAACCTTAGGGCCATTACCTGCTATTGTTTCTGCCTGGAACACTTAACTTCCTAAGTATCAAATAGCTAGTTACTTTTCATTCAGTTTATATCAAATATCATCTCTTTAGGGAGGCTTTCCTGACCTCACTATGTAAAATGCTTGTATTACTTATCTTTAGCTAGGTAACAAATCACTCCAAGATGTTGTGGTTTAAAATATTAATAATATATGGTTGCTATGCCATCATCTATTTATAATACCATTTCTGTCAGGACTTCAGGAAAGCTGGATTGGGTATTTTAGCTCAGAATCTTGAAGTTTCAATCAGATGTCAGCTGGGGCTATCCAGAGGCCTGACTGAGGCTGCTAACCCACCTCCATGACAGCTCACTCACATGGCTAGCAAGTTGACGTGGGTAAGTTGGCTCCTCTCCAGATGGATTTCTCCAAGGAGCTGTTTGTGTGTCTTACAATGTGGAGGTTGGTTTTCCCCAGAGCAAGGAATCCAAGAGATCAAGGCAGAAACTGCAGTGTCTTTATGACATGGTCTTAGAAATAACACACCATATTCTCTTGATCTTACTGACCAGAAATGATTAAATATGGGAGAGGTATATACAAGGATGTGAATACTGGGAGGTCACTTAGAGCTTACTTTGTTTTGTTTTGTTGTCGTCTTTTTACTTAAATTTCACCAGCCATTCCTCCATTTTGAATAAGGAGTCTTTGCTATCTACTAAGTTCAATAGAGTAGCAGAATACAGTAGTGTCTTGATCACACTTGTTCTAATTCCTAGCATGCAGATGCTGAGAGAATTAGAAAAAACAATATTTCCCAGGTTCCCTTGTGACTAAGCTTCAAGATATGAATTATGTTTACCCATCCAGTCATACTGGCAGAAGTTCCTAATTTAGAACTTAGTCACATGGAAAAACAGGCAGTATAATATCCATATCACTGGTCTGCCATTATTACTTATATGGTTTCTGGCAGAGCTGGCTATTCTGGAGCAAGTGGTTATAAGAGCGGCTTCCTGATTCAGGATATTTCTGATTATAGAAGAGGCAACAGCTGTCTGGGTACTCCATTTCTATGGTACGGTTTTGGGAGTTGTCATAGCATTCAGCATTGAGTCTCTTTTTTTTCAGCCCTCCCAGTGATTTAAGAGCGACCATTATCTTCTAATAAATCACTTTCTGCTTTCATTAGCTAGAGTTCTGTCATCTGTAACTAAAAACCCTGATCATTATGAGTTGCATTAGCTGTGTCAGCCAAAATAATACCTCGGCAGTCTCCAATGGGTGTGTGTGTGTGTGCGTGTGCATGTGTGTGAATGTCTTACATATAAATAGCTATATCATAACAGCTATCTCACCTGTGAAGAGCAGTGCCTACAGGAACTTTCAATCTCTCCTTTTTTCTCTGTTGTGGCTTTAGGATTTTTCTCTTGATTTCTATTTCTGCTCCACTCAACTATTACTTCCTGTTACTGTCTCTTATGCCCAGGTTCACCCAACAATAGAAGACAACAGTTGCAAGGAAGACACAATTAATAACTGTTTTCATTCGATAATCCCAGTCTCTCAGTGCCCACGCACCACTCTTACGAGGAAAGGAGAAACCTCCCAAACTCAGACACTTGTCCCACTTTCTTATCCTTTTTTTTTCTTCACCTCAAGGTACTAGATCTTCTCTGCTATAATAAAATGTCTAAGAAGATATCAGTTAAGATTGTTCTGAAATTTAACCTCATCTAACTTTAGTACTCAAAAATTATCATTAATGTTCCTATATTCCATATATTCAAATAGAGAAAAATAGTTCTAAAATTTGGGTCTCTATGGGTTTTCATGAAGAGGCATAGGTAGAAAGCAAAATATAAATAGCAAAGCAGGGAAAAATTTCTACCTAACCTCCACTTCCTACTTCCTTGTACTTATTCACTGTTAAAGGCTCTAGAAAAATCTCAAAATTCCCATGTGCTTGTTTAACACACATGATATTGGGGCTGTGTGAAAAAGTTAAACAATAACATGTGAAATGACTGCTTAACATGCTACATAGGAAATGCCATGGCCTCCTTGTTTCTGCCCAGTGGGGCAGCTGTTTTCAGTTTAGGCTTTTCCCAACAAAGAGACCTTGAAACACCACTCCTATAGCCACAACATGCATGAGAAAGCAGACAAAGATTTCTGGGAATGGAAGGACAAGAGAATCGCAGAATCACACAGTTCCAGCCAGCATTTGGCAGAGCATAACGGAGAAGAGTAAAACGTCCCACAGTATTCAACTGATAAAGACTCAGTACTTATAGAATGCTTTGAAGATGTGTATAATAAAATACCAGTGTAATGGGAGCCTGGAATGACTGGTGAGGCTGGGCTTTAATTTGTTTTATGGAGTAGAGTACCAGCTGCTTCTCTGTTTAGGAAGAGGTAAAAAAAATCATCTTAAAGGCATTCTTCTCTACTACGTACAGTTATGCAAATGTAAGGCATAAAGTCATTCCTCACTGAACGAATCTTCTTGTAGATTTAGTAGGGTTGCACATAACTCTTGGTAATCAGAGCCTCAGAAGTAGGTGCACCAATTTGCATAAGGAACCCTTGGTGAATGGAGGAGGCAAAATCTCAACCACTTTTCCCTGCGACAGGAAATTAAGGAAAGCTGTCCAGTGGAGAGAAGTACACCTGACTAAATTCTGCTGACATCCCAGAGGCCCTAAGGGGAATTTGTTGGGGTGGGGGTGGGGAGGCATTGGGCTGGGGGGAGAGAGACTATAGAATTGACCTGGGCTCAATGGGATTTCTTAAGGAGGGAAGGCTACGGTTGTCCTGCCCTATGACTCTAGAAAGAGTGTCAGAAAGCTGTAACCTTGGGGCTCAAATATGGAGCACCAGCATAGTTTGCATAAAGATCTGAACCATCTAATGCACCTTCACTAGATAATCAAGAACGTTCAATAGTAACTCTATGTCAGTGAAAAATGCAGTGAACTGACTGGACCCTTCGGGTATTCCCTCTTTCCACCTGGCTTTCAGAAGCAGGGCTGACTTGTGGGTAGTGGCAAAGCCTTGCAAGACCAATATCCTCCTGGTCTAATTTGTATTTGTGTACAGACTGCTCAGGATTATATTGTTGAAATATGATGGTACGAGATGATGCTAATGACTTAGTAAGAAATTGAACCCAGAATCCAGATCTAGGAGAAATGCTAAAGAGAATTTTTACAGTCATATAAAGTAATTATTTCAGAGTTTTAGGGTGTGGTTAGAGTTTAAGGACCTTGGTGTGGTGGACAGACCCTACCCTCAATAATTTCCATTTCCTGATGTCTCCTTGTGTCCATGCCTTTATGGAACCTCCCCTGTGAATGTGTTAGAACATGTGTATCATAGTCTAACCAACGGAATATGGTAAAAGTGTTAAGATGTCACTGTCATGATTATATCACATTACACAAGATTCTATTTTAGCAGACTGAAGAAAGTCTCCTTGCTGGCTTGATGAAGTAAGCAGCATGTTGAGGAAGTCTATGTGGCAAGGAACTGGGAGTAGGGACTACTTGGGGTGGAGAGCCTCTAGGGACTGCAAGTATCCTCTAGGACCTGCGGGTGGCAAAGCCAGCCTCATAGAGCTATAAGAAAATGAATTCTGCCAACAAGCTAAATGAGCTTCAAAGTGGATGCTTTCCCAAATGAGAATTCAGACCACTGGACATCTTGATTGCAGCCTTATGAAACCCTAAGCAGAGGACCTATTAAACTTTGCCCAGACTCCTGACTCACAGAAACTGTGAAATGAGAAATATATGTTGTTTTAAGCAACTGAGTCTGAAACAATTTGTTACGTAGCAATAGAAAATTATTACACTGTTACACTTGGTAAATCCCCACTAAGGACTTCCCCAGCCTTGCAGGCTCTGCCTAGGACACAGCAAGGAATCCAACTATGTTTCCTATAAGGAAACTGGGATCCTGGAGAAGCCTCACTAGGGAACTTCCCCCCACCTAATATTTTCTCATGTATTTTGGTGAGAATGTATTTCTTGAGCTTTTTGCATAAAATATAATTCTATAAGATGTAACAGAGTTCTCTTTTTCATCAGTTTTCAAAACTCTAAGGAACTAATTCCTGTCTCTTTCTTTAGTGGCAGAGGACACAGCTCCTGGAATTATAGGGTGTTATACACTGAATGTTTGTGTCCCCCCCAAAATTCATATGTTAAAACCCTACCCTCTAATGTGATGATTTTAGGAGCATGGCCTTTAGAAGGTAATTAGGATTAAGTAAGGTCGTAAGGGTAGAGCCCTCATGAATGGGATCAGTGCCCTTGTAAGAGTCATGAGAGAACTTGCTTCCTCTGCTCGAGGACAGGACACAAGGAGAAGTTGGCAGTCTGCAACCCAGAAGAGGGCTCTCACTGGAACTCAACTGTGCTGGAACCCTGATCTCACACTTCGAGCCTGTGAGAGATAAATTTCTGTTGTTTGTAAGCCATGCAGCCTATGGTATTTTGGTTATAACATACTGAATGGACTAAGACACAGGGGATAGAAGTGAAGGTCTAAGTAAAGAAAAAGAATGTTGAAATAGCAAGGGAGGAACCATTTACTTAATCCCTACCTCTTACTTCTTGGGGTTATCATCAGTTAAAAATCTCTAGTAATCCTCAGAGGAGTGGTGTTCATAAGGAACCCACGTGATACTGGGTTATGCATAAAGGAGACTTTCAGTGAGGTACACTAGAAATCATTCTTATATTCACAAGGACTCAGTGATTAATGTCAAAAATCAGAGAAGTCCTCAGAGACATATCAGATACATACCCTTTATGTGTAATTTACATGTGGTCAGCTGTACATAGTTTCACTATACAGTTGACCATTGAACAACACAGGTTTGTACTTGTGTGGGTCTTCTCATATGGGGATATTTTTTCAATAGTAAATAGTATAATACTAGGTGAAGAGTGGTTGTTTGAATTCTCAGATGAGAACTGCTGATATGAACACTGGATAGGGAGGGCCAACTAAAAGTTATGGTCAGATTTTTTACCATGTAGACAGTTAGCACCCCTAACCCCCATGTTGTTCAAAGGTCAATTGGAATCATTTTAGTAATTTTTATTGTCTATCACAAGAATTAATTTATCCCCCACTCCAAATATCCCATCAGAGATCTTGACACATCTCAAGCCTTCAGGGTGGTAAAGGCCTCAGGTTTCTATCATTCAACAAAAGCCTCCCATATCATCATTTACTTCCTAATTTTCTGAGAAAACTCCTGAAAAGTCTTTCTCCTCCTCAGTTTGTCTGCCTTTTCCTTGCACAAGTTTAGGCTTAAAGAGAAAACAAACCAACAAAGAGTAGAGCGGGAGTAGGAGTAGCCTTTGGGGTCCTAAGCACTTCAGCAGATGGCCCTGTCCATATGGTGGTCAAGAACTCCACGAGGAAAGAAGTTCAGAACTTGGAACACAAAATCTGGCAACATTCTCAGGTTTTAGGGAGAAGTGAGCTATAAGACTTCTCACGTCTTCCAACTTTACTGGGGAGAACAAAGCACAGATTAATTTAAAATCAACAGAGTGTCTTGCCACTTCATCCCAAGTTAAATACCGCCCCCCAACAGCTATTTTTATATCTAGATATTTTAAGTAGCGGCCAATATGTCTCACTGGTGTTCAGAATAAACCAAACCAGGTAAGCAGTGATATTTACATAATACTATTTGTTCTGCCTCAATGTGGCACAAGTTATGAATGTTTCAGGGAAAAGAGAGGGAGAGAATTGTCTTATTAGAAACAGTAGGTATAGTGGTATAGAAATAGAGACAGGCAGGTAAACTCCTGAAACTAGGGGGGAAAGGGGAAAGAAAATACGTAACCCTACCCCTTCCAAGCTTCTATCCTGTCCTGTATCACTGTGTAGCCTTTGACCTCTCTCAGGCTGACTCCCAGGCAACAGGTATTACCATTGCCTTTTGGGATATGGGTTAATAACTATGCCCACTTCCCAGTCCTTAAGAGGAGGAGAGTCCTCAGTTTTATTGCTGTCAGGGTGATGATTTTCTATTTCTGAATCTCTGAATTTCATTTTTTTTTCCTGAATTCATTTTTGTCCCAAAGGAAACATTGTTTTCCAAAGTGATTCAATTCTACTCGACTGTACAGATTTTGTGGCATTATTGGATTAAATAGGCCTTATGGGCTTACCTTGGGAACCCAGACACCATTTATAACATTTCTATGGGGGAAATGCATTTCAAGCTCTAAACTACCAGATCTACAAAAAGCTCATTAGTAAACCAGTAATGCCCTTTCTTTTCTTTCCCTTGCCTTTGCCTGTGAGAGAAACAACCACACTGGTATGAACTGCATTCTTTTAACTAACTTCTTTTATCAGTTGGAATGCTTTTGTCTGTAAGTAACAGAAGACCCTGCTAAATGCAGCTTAAACAATAAGGACACTTATTATGACATTCAGCAAGAAGTCCAGAGACAAGCAGATCTAAGAATTGGCTCAGCAGCCTAACAATGCCTTAAAGTACCTAAGCTCTTTCTAACCTTCAGCTTTGCTATGCTCTGCATGTCATCAATCTCCCTCATCCCTAGCCCCTAGGCAGCAGCAACTCTATGCATTAAATCCTCATAACGACATCCAAAGGCTGGAAAGGAAAGGGGATTGAGGTGTTTTTCTCCTCATGTATATTTCTTTTATCAGGAAGAAACCTTTCCCAGAAGCCTTACAATAGATTTTCTTTCAGGTCCTATTGGCAAGAACTGAGTTACACACAAACTCCAAATGAATCCCTGGTGAAAGGTAATGAGATTATGACCTATATCCTTCATCTTTTCTACCCTTGGCTGGGACTGGGGCTCATCTTCCCTGAGCACATTTTTCCCAAACTTGAACAAAATTAGGGATTGATTAGGAAGAAGAAGAGGGGACTGGTTGTTGGTAGGTAACCAATAGCACATGTCACACTGTAATTTTAGTCTTTTTTATGTTGTCTTGCTTAAGAGTTTTACTCTAGACCAGTAACATATGGCACTGGGCTACAAAGATGAGACTTCAATGGGATACAAAGCACATTAACAAAATGAGTGCTAAATTGCAATGCTATGGTTGTGCTGCAAACTCGATGTTTTGAAATTATATTTCTGATTAAACAGTATAAATAGTGCATTGACAGTTTGGATGTTAGAGTGATTCACTGAGCTTAAAGACATAAAGGGTGGAAAGCTTCCTAGTGCTAACTATGCACACTTTTCACTGACCTATGTCCAATGAGCCAAAAGATAAGCTATGTGAAATTCACATGTAAACAAGAATATTAGTTAATATGGCACTTACTACACATTGAAATCTTGGCAGCTTTTCAATGATTAGTGGCACTGAAAATCTTTGTCCAGGGTCTATTAGCAGTAGTTTTCTCAAAACAATACCCCTCAGTTAGAATCGTATATAACCAGCAACACAATCACCAGATCCCCTTCTCCAGTAATACTCCCAGATATTTTGTTTAGTAAAAATTATTACTCTTTTTGTAAAGATCATCCTCCTCATCACAAGACTGTGTAAAAATAATTCACAACTTTGGACTTCCCCGGTGGTGCAGTGGTTAAGAATCTGCCTGCCAATGCAGGGGACACGTGTTTGAGCCCTGGTCCAGGAAGATTCCCACATGCTGCGGAGCAACTAAATATATGTGCCACAACTACTGACCCTGCGCTCTAGAGCCCATGAGCCACAACTACTGAGCCCACGTGCCACAACTACTGAAGCCCATGCACCTATAGCCCATGCTCTGCAACTTCAAAGACACCACAATGAGAAGCCCACACACCGCAAAGAAGAGTAGCCCCCAATCGCTGCAACTAGAGAAAGCCCGTGAGCAGCAACAAAGACCCAGTGCAGCCAAAAATAAATAAATAAAATAAATTTTTTTAAAAATTAAAAGAAAAAATTCCCAACTTAGAAAGCATAGCTTAAGCCACCCTCTTTGTCTCAAAAGGGCATTACAGCTACCACCTCAGGCCCAATGAGAGAAGAGCTGGGTTCCAATACCCACTCAACTCCAGAAAAGTAATCTGACATAAACTGAGTTACAGACAGATTCAATTACCTATGTCTAAAACAAAGGTATGACACTTAAATACACAGAACTAAAAGTCAGTGGTCTTCTAGGAATTTTCCTAAGAATACTACATGGTCCATGGAAGACAGGATAGTCATTCCATAACAATATCACTGTTTGGAACTTTGTGACCCAATCTGGGTCTGAGAGAGGATATATCCTCTTCTCTCCCCTAACTTTGAAACATGTAATAATGAAAACTGTGTGCCATTATGACTGTCTTTGACTTACCACTCTTCCTATGGGGCATCAAGGGGAGTGAAGGCTGGGATTGCCATAATTCTTTATTGAATTTCAATAATTCTTTCTCTCAAACTTTAGTTGGAGAGTGAAGATAAAAGGACTGTCAAAAAAGGTAGTCTTCTCACTTCATCGGATTTTAGTGTGTGTCTGAAAGTAAAGAAAGCAATTCTTAAAGAGCATATAATGTACCTTTCCTTTTTGCACAAAACAAAGGAAGAGGAGAAGAAAAAGAGAAGTACACACTTAAATACACACTTAAGCACACACTTAAGTGGGCAAGAAATATTTTTTAAACTGCAGTGAAAATAGCCTTAGAAATTTCAGTCAGTAGCAGTTAATGCAATCTTAAAATTAGAAATAAAAAAGGGTGAGGTAACAAAAAGCTGTACATAACCTCAGTTTGAATCCCTAATGGCTGTGTTGTTTGCAGTGAACATTCTAACATTTCAGTGTCCTGTCAAATTTGAATTACGAGCTTAATCAATTTATCAACAATTATTTATTGGGTCTTTAGCACTAGGCTTGGCCCTGTATTAAGAAATACAGAGGGACTATAAAACACAAAGCCTGTTTCAAGGAGTTTACACCATAGCTGAGGAGATGACTATAAGACTTGAAATAATACGGCACAATACAGGTACTATATAAATTAAATGCTAAATTTACTTGCAATCTAAAATGTACACATGTTCATACATTTCTAATATTTTATTTCCCTTCTGCTTTCCTCTTTTGTACATACACTTCCTCTCCATTACCTTGGTTATTGATCTTTTTAATGTGGGTGATGCACCAGGCCTAATGTACCGTAGATTTTATCTAAAGCTGGTGTTTGTGACATTCTCTGTCTGTCTTTAAAAATAAAACTAAGCTAGGAACTTCCCTGGTGGCACAGTGGTTAAGAATCCTCCTGCCAACGCAGGGGACACAGGTTCGAGCCCTGGTCCGGGAACATACCACATGCTGCAGAGCAACTAAGCCCATGCACCACAACTACTGACCCTGCGCTCTAGAGCCTGCGAGCCACAACTCCTGAGCCCATTTGCCACAACTACTGAAGCCCACACTCCTAGAGCCCATGCTCTGCAACAAGAGAAGCGACCGCAATGAGATGCCCACACACTGCAACGAAGAGTAGCCCCCGCTCACCACAACTAGAGGAAGCCCGCACACAGCAATGAAGACCCAACACAGACAAAAATAAATTAATTAATTAATTTTAAAAAGTAAAAAATAAAACTAAGCTAAAGTATTCCTAAACTTTTTATAACATAAATAACTTTCTGCTTGCTTAGGAATTGTTTGGAATTACTTCTCAGGAAAGAACAGATGTTGGTAAAGCTGAAGAACTAATTGGGCTTTGCGCAGTTCTGTCAATACATGGGAAAGCGTCTGCCTATCCAGATACCTGCCAGAAAATAACAAAAGGTTTTCACTGACATGCAAAGCAAGAGATCATTTAAGTTTTCAAAATTCTATTCTCAACACTGTGTTCATTAGTTGAGTTTATCTTTCTTGTCCCTAATTATGTTGTTTTAGATGCTGAGAGCTTTATTTTTAAAAAATATGTGTAACCAATTCCAAAATTAAGTAAATATCTGTGCTTAATTGGAGGATGGACAGAGGTAACATTATGATCCTGAAAAAAAACCCCAACAAAGTAACTATGATATTAAAAAACAAAAACAAAACTCTATATGCTTTAAAAAGTGAAATGTCTAGCTATAATTATTTCTTTTTCCATCCAAGAATTAACCAACTAACTAAATATAGCTTTTATTAAATCAGTTCTACATTATACCACACTTTAATGTGGAAATCTTATCAAACAAAAATCTTTCATTCCTACGTATCATTTTCAAAAATATTTTCTTCCTAAAACTGAGAAATGTGAATTAGAGATGCATAACAAAACATCTACTTGATAGGTCTATTATGCATTGATAGACAAATATGTAAAAAAATGGTTTTAGTCTCGTTGAAAGGAAATGGTCTTAATATCTCTATTTTTTCCCATTTATTGTGAAATAATATTTTAATTGTTCAACAATTGCTGTAAAAGGAAATTGCCTTCCTAAAAAAGTAGGCCAAATAAAATAGGCCAACTTGTTTAAGAAGCAAAGTATTTTCATCCACTTACTCATAGTTCTTGGCTTTTGACAAGATGTCTCTGAAATGGAAATATTCACTCAATAATTACACAACTTTATATATACATATTTTTTCATATATATGTATTTGTGCTAAAAATTTTTAGATGAGCTTATTTGAATGGTGTAGGCCATCCATTAAAATTGAGGAATTTATTCAACTGGGTCTATGATTCATAAGCATATCCTCATATGACATTGGAACTTTTCCTGTCAAACATTTGTACATAGTTTTAAGGTTACAAAACTTTTGTGTATAATTTACATCTTTTGTCAAGTCTAAGCAAGTCTAATTCTAAGCAAGTCTCCATTAGAACAAAGGTAACTCATGCCCTGCATCACGGTCCCTAATAACTAAATTATAAAGAGATGACAGTGTGCAGCTGACAAATGATCTAAAGAGATAAGCAATTTTTTAATGCTGTGCTTTAAGATAAAAAGGGAAACTTTATAAAATGTAGTTTGAGGAGTAGTACTTTCAAATGATTTTCAGCTCTCTTATATGAAAACTGTGTAGCCTGATTCCCTTTTCAGTTTGAACTTTCTTGTGGGCCTCATGAGACTAAAAGTGGTTTCCAGAGAAGACGATATTTTTAGTTACCAAAATTTTATTGCCATCATTGAGACCTATTTATATTGAGACATTTATTTAACATTTAATTTATTACAATAAATCTCATGGTCTTAACACTCCATTTATTTCTTACCATTATGTGGGAAACATAACTATCAAAATATTATAAAGTAATACATGTACTAGTCAATGACAGCTACAATTATGCTGAATAAGAATAATAAACAACCGCAAAGTCTCAGTGGCTTATAAAAACAAACAATTTTTTTCTCACTCCTCAAACTATGGGTTGGCTGCAGATCTGCATATCTCAGCTGGGCTTACCAGGGCTCGGTTAGTCTGGATTGGACTCCAGAAGATCAGGTTCAACTCTGCTCCACCTGTCTTCATCCCTCTAGAACCAGAGACTACTCAGGGCATAGTCCTCTGACGGTGGACAGCAGAAGCTCAAGAGCTCATGCTTACCCACACTGCTACATTCAAAACCACTCTTCCTGTAATATGGTTGCTCATATTCCATTGGCTAAAGCAGGTCACATGACCAAGCCCAACATCAACGTGGTGGGGAAATATACTCCACCTACCCCAGTAGAAGATACGAAAATGTTACCTGGCAAAGGGTTTGTGTGTATAATTCAATGATAGGGAGAATGAAGATATTCCATAATATTTCCATAATATTTTACAATAGATGTTCATTACTTTAAATTTGGAAAATATATGTGCACACCTTGAGGAAAAAACTCTTGATCAGTAAGGTGAAATGATCCACTTATAATAAGAATTTAAAGTTGAAAATTTAGCCAGAATTTGTCAGTTTATAGTAAGCGTTGAGGTTAAACACACATTTAACATGTAATCGTATTGTTAACATAGGGATGCATTTAGATTATATCTCCCAGAACCAAATGAATTTAACATCCAGCATCACTTGAAAAATTAAGTTATTTAATGATGACATTGTCTGAAAAACATACCTTTCCCTCTTGATGATTGGGTATAACAAAATAATTTTTTTCTGGCATAATTTTAGGGCAAGAAGCACCCAATAATAGAAATCTAGCATTTTTGTTATGTTAGGGAAATATACTTTTAAAATATGATTTTATGATGTTCTATTATAAAATTATGTTATATAGGCCTGCTTTATTTTATAATGATAGTAAATCTAATGTTAATAAAAACTCATATGCACTGGAATGTGAAGTCCATAATCGTCACCACATACGGCTATTTCCCTGACACCCCCTTCAAGGACTGAATGAGAACTTCAACCAACAATCCGTTTGATTCTTGACACTGCTGCCCAGAGTGGTGAGAAATAAAAAGGCTGATATGTGATTTTTGGGGTTTTTTTTGTATTTTCATTTCTAAGCATTGAAGGTGCTATTTAAAAATCACTATAGTCATATTAAAGTATAGTGGCTAAAAGAGAAAGCAAAGATCTTATGTAATACGTCCTTACTTACAAATACTTGATAACTCCCAAGTTGCCCACAGAATGAAGATCTTTTTAGCCATTTACCATTCTAACTTTATTCTCCACTATTCCCTTATAATACAGCCAAATTAGGCCATTCCTTGTTTTTTAATTTTACTCTAGGCTTACCTGCCTTTTAAATTTTTTCTGGGATTTTTCTCTCCTATTATTCAAAACCTTGCTGACCTTCCAACATTTACTCATATTAAGAACTTAATTTCAAGGCCCAAATACAACTGTTCTGAGAAACTTTTTCTGGTAACCCTAAGATATTGAGTTCCCATTGCTTTTTGTATCTCTCTGGTAGTACATATTTTAACCTCTACCTTATTTGGTTTGTCAACAGTCATTTATTGAATACCTGCCATGCATCAGCCCTTCAGAAGTTCAATCTATTTCACATGTTTGCTCTATCTTAGCAAAGTATAATCTCCCTCAGATCAAAGGCTGTCTTACTCATCTTTATCTTCTGTGTTGGGCCTACCACATCCTCTTTCACACAGTAGGTGCTCAATACATATTCAGATGAAAAAACACCTTTTGTAGAAAAAAAGTCTCAGTAATTTTTATTCATTTTGTCCAGGAGATTTCACAAAAGGTTGTAAAATTTTACTTTAGGCTTCAGCAAAAGCACCTGGATCACAGACACTCAATAAATTGTAACAGGGTCATTAGAGGTAATTGGATCTATTTGAGCTAGGAAAAGACTGTGCCATTTGCCTTGAGGTATTAAAATCAAAGATAGAATCTCATTTGTCTGGGATGGTTTGAGTGTGGGCCTGCATAACAGTTGTAACCCCTCCAGACTATTGTGGTTCTATCCTATGGATTTTCAACATTCAAACAGTAAATGATAAACTGACAATATGAGGATATACATACACTACCTGTAACTCTTTATATAACTACAGATTTCTACAAAAATTATTAACTATTTTTACTTACATAAAATAATAAACTGGATAAAATTTTGTATTTATAAAGTTTTTTTAATCCTCTTTGATCTTTTTCCTATCTTCCTTAAGTACAGCTTTTATATGCCACTAATTGCTCAAAAACAGAGAGTAGTCATTATTTCTTTACAGGCATAGAATTTTAAAGCTAGAAGAGACTAGAAACCATTGAATCTTTTCTGTTAATTTCACACAATGGTAACCAAGGTCTATAAAATTCTCATAACTATCAGAAGTAAAACTGTGACTAGTCTCCTGCCTCCTGATGTAATGTTCTTTCTACTTTCCCATCCTATACCTTTTAAAACTCTTCTGTCTTTTTTTGAGATCTCTACAATGAGACATCTTTATAACTACTTGGAAGTACTTCCAACTCTACCCTCAACACAAATCTTTACTCGGTGATTGTCTTCTATTTTACAAACTTCTGTCATGAAAAGTCTTTTTGTAAATTCTCTTCTGCCCAAATTCAAAGACTGTCCTCCTTTATGAAACAAACTCTGCCGTTCCAACTCACAGTGAACTATTGAGTCTTCAAAAGACATATTCTGTATCTACAAGTTAAAAACTTTGCTAGCTAAGGAGCTGGATGTAAAGACAGCTTTCAGGCAGTTTATAATACAGGTGAGGAGATTAAACATGTTCATGTTAACAGGGCAAAATATTACGAGCGTTTTAAAATGGCCATAATGAACTGTTGGAGCACAAATAAGAGAGAGAGGTAGAGCTATATAGAGATACAGGTAGTATCTGGTGTAATCAACTAAAGATGGTAAACATTCTAGAAAGAAGGAAGGACAATTCGAGACTAAAGTTAAGCACTATTCAAAGGCAAGAGTTGGAAAGTGCAAAAGGAAAACAGCAAGTATCAAATTTGGCAAGGCTTTAGGGTTTGTTAAGCAGGGTAGTGAGGAGAAAGACAGGAGTAAGTCAAGGTGAAGTTTGGTCATATACAGTCTTAATTTCCAAAAAAAGGTGCTTGAACTTCATTTTCCAAGAAGTATGAAATTGAGAATATTTGAACAAGGAAATTTCTTGATCAGAGCTCTGCTCGGGAAGATTAAACCAGCTGGAATCTATTGAATGAATTGAAGAAGGAAGTAACTGGACCAAATAAACCAGTTGGGAATGAAATATGATAGTACAGGCAAGAGTTAAGGAGGGCCAGGACTAGAGCAGGAAGTGGGAAAAAAATATATGGGGTCAAATGTGCAACAACACAAGAATAGAATCAATAGGATTTGGTAACTGATTGGATATGGGCATGAGAAAGTGGGAGAAGCAGTTAACAGAGATGGCCATAAACAGAGAAAGAGAAAACAGAAGGACATGCAAGTATTGCAGGGGAAAATTATTATAATGTTTTTGAAAAATATTGAGCTCTAATTTAAATTCACATTATGCATATTAAATGTGTACCACAAATCATATATATATTTTGACACAGTAGTGATTTAATGCTTAATTATATACTGACATATTGTTCATTAATTGTTTCAACCATTTCCATCTTGTCTCTTCAGTGATACCAGATCCTTCTTGAGGAAGGGGGAGAAAGGAGTAGGCAGGATAAATTGATAAGTAGAAAGCTCTTATTATATTCCACAATCAAGCACTATGTGTATGCTGCTACTCCCATTTTACAGATAAGGAAACTAAGGTTCAAAACTATCAGGTAAGTCTCATATATTGCCAGAGATGATGTAATGTGACCCCAGTCTTACTGACTCCCAGAACCCAGGGACTTTCAGGAGTACTAATCGGTAGAGATTCCAGGAAGCAGATTTTGGCTGAATATAAGAAAACAAACAAACCCTTTTTAACAATTAATTACAGCTCTGAAGTTCAAGAAGCAAACAGACGTACAGGGAAATGTTAATAGGATTATGGAGGTATGCAATCTGCAAGCAAAGGCAATCACACAGATTTTTGTCCCAAATTGTCTCAAGATAATAACTGATATGACAGCAAGGTACACGGAAGCAAAAATTAAATATTATAGCTTTTCCTCTTCTTTGTGCTAAAGTACACACTTTTTAAAAATTAATTTAATTTTTTAATTTATTTACTTTTGGCTGCGTTGGGTCTTCATTGCTGCATGCGGACTTTTTCTAGTTGCGGTGAGCGGGGGCTACCCTTCGTTGTGGTGCACGGGCTTCTCATTGTGGTGGCTTCTCTTGTTGTGGAGCACGGGCTCTAGGCGCGCAGGCTTCAGCAGTTGCGGCACGCGGGGTCAGTAGTCGTGGCTCACAGGCTCTAGGGTGCAGGCTCAGTAGTTGTGGCGCATGGGCTTAGTTGCTCCACAACATGTGGGATCCTCCCAAACCAGGGCTCAAACCTGTGTCCCCTGCATCGGCAGGGAGATTCTTAACAACTGCGCCACCAGGGAAGTCCTAAAGTACAGATTTTTAAAATAGTTTCCTTTTGCTTTTTTTTTTTTAACTCAAATGGTAGATGTTTTCACAATTTTCCTTGGATTTAATGTACACATGTTTGAGTGTTGTGGTAGGACTGTATAGATGTAAAGACAGTGATCAAATTCAAGTATTAGCTTCTAATTAAGATTTCAGAAAGTAATTTGTTTCTTTGCTAAAGTATGTAACATCACAGACTACTAGTGGAATGAATACATGGAAATATGTTCCATGTGTACATTTAACAAGAAAGTAAAACTGAACGTTTTTTGACGTTAGGGAGCCAAGCTCCATTGCACTTGCACACATAAATTCGCCCTGAGCAGGTTAGAAAATATAACGTAAACTAATATTTAGACTTTGAAGTTGAAGTGTAAATTCAACTCTCATCTTTTTATGCAACCACACCCACTTGTGAAGAATACCCTCTCACAAACAGACAAACCTACCTGAGTACAAATGGTCAACTGGTCCTGCTAAAATCTGAATAAAGTTTTAAAAGAAACACAGCAAAATCCAAAACCAAATTCTCCTATCTCCTTCTTATTAAAGTTGTTTGCTTGATTTTTCCCAGACCATATACATTAAGAAAAGGGAGGGTGTTTTAAAATTTTTATGTTTATTTTACGATTTTTTATGTTTAACTTTATTATAATCTATGGAAAAATATGTCTGTGATCTCCACGTGGGGTCCCTTTACTTTAGATTAGGTTAAAGTGTGGTAGTTTGACATGTAGAAACAGCTTAGTCCAAATTAGAAATGGTATACCCAGTGCAAAATGAAGGAAAACTTCTTTTTCAATAGCCAGGCGAATTTCAACAGTCATCTCCCTTCCAAAAACCCCACAGCAAAATAGGATGAGGTAGCAGGTGCTGAAGGATAAAATAACCTAGAGATCCACAGAGAAATAGGCAGAAGTTTTTGGACAACATTTAGTCCAAGATTAGATCTAAAATCCCTAAGATTCTCCCAGATTCCTTTCTGGAGAACACTATGTCTAAAATAAGAGTTAGTAACCTGGCTCTTGGAGTTTATCACAACTCAAGCTAGACAGACCGGTGAAAGGGAACTCTGGATACCATATCTTTATAAATTCTCTGGAAACTTGCACCAGAGTTCATGGCAAATTGGATCAAAGCCAAAGACCTTAAAGGATTGGCCTGAGTGTTGATAGCTGGCTCTAGGAGGAGGAATGGAGACAAGGACAGATATTTACATTTCAGCTATTTAGAATCCTCATCAGGGAGGATGAATATGTCTACTTGTGTGATTTAATGCTATCCAAAAGCATATTCTTATTTTTCAAAGAGAGAAACTGGGACTGATAGGAGGCTAAGAAAATTTCCCAACATTATGTAGAGAGAGTCCAGTTAACATTTGCATTCAGACTCCAAAATTCATTATCTTTCCACTATATCAAGAGGTTGTAATATTCCTTATTCACAAGGTTTTGTTTTTTAAAAAAACATATTGTTCCCAAATTAGGATTCATCTTTCCATTTTCTAATTTAGCTTATTATTTCAGTGACTATATAGGTCATAAAATAAGCCTCTGGATCTTATACTATAACTTGAACTTAGCCTTTGCTTTAGTTCCTCTTAGTCTCTCTGCCTAAAGTAGACAAAATATTCTCTAACAGTAATACAACTTTTCCCTTAATTGATGCTTTCTCATAAAATCTCAACAATAGTATACTTTTTATAAATTCTAATTCTTCTTGACCAAACCTTCAAATAAAAAGAAAAAACAAACCAATTTAGCAAAACTATTTACATTTTTTAATTAACGACAATACAAAAACACAGACCAACATAAAAAAATGACAAATATAGAAGACTTCTCAGATACTAGACTGGAAAATTGAAGAATAAAGAGATTAAAATAGCAAGTGACTATTTAAAATATATTTAAAAAAATTTTTTTAAACGTTGCTAAACAAAGGAAAAAAAGATCTGAGGAGATATTTTAAATTTGGTCAGCTTCCTTCTGGCCTTTTCCAAATAAACATACCAAAACTAGGAAGGGTACATTTTAGTCTGAGACAATCTGGACTATTTAGAAAAAGGTCTTTCTCTTCATTTAGACTATTAACCTCTACACACACACCCTTAGAAATACATACACAAAAGTCAAATATAAATTAACTTCTTAATATAAAGACAGCCAAAATCTTCTGTGCATGTAATTTTATAAATTTGTATGTCTCAGAGAATACTGTACCAAGTATTAGCAAACTTAGATTCTAAACTGAACCTTACCCCTTTCTAACACGGTGACTGGATAAGTTAGTAATAACTCTGTGCCTCAGTTTTCTTATCTGTAAAGTAAAGGAGTTGGGATGGATAATTTCTAAAGTCATTTCCAGCTATATGATTATATATGATTCTCAGACAAGTGGGATGAGAAAATCTATGAGGCTGTATTGAATTGCATTTGTCCTTGGTCCTGAACAACTTCAGAATTGTAAGCTGATTCATTACAGCCCGGAAGGAACATTTCCATTTCAATTTCTAAGATTATCATAGCCAGGTTTAACCCTTTCAGATTAAATGTTGATTTTCTTATTTTTCTTAGCCCTCTATATTTGTTAGCCCAGGACTTTCCTGTAATTAGACGTCAGTCTTTTGATTGATTCTGTATTTGCTTCAGGAAAGTGCCTACTTTTAGCCCCTAGATTAGTTCTAATGTGTGTGCTACCTGCCCTATGTATACTTGCGCTTGTGTTTTTGTGCCCTTTTCCTTGTACCTAAGTAGCACTTTACTTTAGCTGATAATTCTCTTTAAGAGCCCAATCCTGCCCTGTAAGATTTTTAACAATTCTGTCCCAAATAATGGATAGGAGGATACACTTCTACTTCTGTCTCTGTTTTAAACCAGAAATATTTTATATCAAATATCACAAATCCTCTTGTTATTGCAATATTCTTGTATCTAAACATCTGTAATATTTCTTAAAATAAAGGGGATTAGAATTTTCATCTTAAAATATGTTCCAAAGTTTTAATTATTAGTTACTCAAGAATAGGTACATTCTACTTACATAACTTAAAGATCATATCATACTCCATAACTCAAAATTATAAAATTATAGTAAATTAACTGATGTACACATAGGAGTCATTTTAGCAAACTGTAAATTCAGTAATGACATAACTAAATCCAAAGGTTCAAATGGCTGACTCAGGTAGTAATTTATTAATGTGTTTTTACCACTCAGACACACATATTGATATATTAATTGTTTTAATCAGTAAAAGGGACATACCAGTGAGAAATATGCCTTTTTTTTCTCTTTCTTGGTGTATCATTGAGAGGTTATCTCTAGCCTGAAGGGAAAAAAGGGTAGATGGAAAAGTATATTTTTATTGTATAGAAACTTAAATAGGAAATAATTATCTTAACTAAAAGTCTCTGAGTTTCTGCATTTTTCATTCAAAACAATCTAAATAACCCTACCTTTAATTTATTTCATAACGTGTATGGCAGCGTCCCAAGCTGCTGGCACTAGACAAAGACTCAAGTAGAAAATAGATGATAAGAAACTGACTGTCAGGGAGTAGTTAAATAAACAATGCCATATAATACTCATATAAACACTAATTATTGCCAGGACTGAAGAGTATGACTGTGCCACTATATTTCTTCTTTCTAAACACACTTCTGAGGAAGTAGTTTTAGTTCTTTTTTTGAGTTCTTTTAGCCTTCAAGGCTATTCTTTGGGAGTACAAAGGTACAAAGAAAAATAAAGTTAAAATCATTAAGAAAGATTTCTTCAGTCTCCCAACTAAAGCCTTTGATGAAGCTCTTAAATATTATCAATAGATTGCTCAATTGTTAATTCTATAAAAATTATCCAAAATTTTAGTGCTTTTCTAGAGTCTAGTGAATAATTCTAAGTATTTCTATTTGCTATATGAGAAAATGAAGGCAGATTATAAATTTCCCTAGATAGTTTTTTAAAGTGATATAAATAGTCAAAATCACCTTTCACTCCCAGCATTCCCTAAGCAAATTATTGGTTGCAGAGTGTAATTTATGTTTACAATGATTAGCTAATAGCTTGCAATATATTAAATTCATAATGTAAAGTTGTGAATTTTAGTATGTGTATATAGTTTATTGTACAATGAGTCCTTTTTCATAATTACTGTGTACAGTAAGTATATTAATACCTATATTATGCCTTTCTTAGAATAATACTTTAAAATTCTAGAGTTTCATAAGTGTTTCGTGTGAATTTTTTTTTTTTTTTTTTTTTGTGCTATGCGGGCCTCCCTCTGCTGTGGCCTCTCCCGTTGCAGAGCACAGGCTCCGGACGCGCAGGCTCAGCGGCCATGGCTCACGGGCCCAGCCGCTCTGCGGTCGTGTGAATTTTTAACTTACTAAAAAATATTTACTGAGAATCTGGTATATGTCAGGCACCCTCAATGTGCCAGTAATACAGCAATGAAAAAGTCCTAATTTGAATGCTTATTGTTGGGAAATAATATCCATACTGTGTTTGAAATAGTTATTGTTTTCTTTAATATGGTATATTGGAATGCACTGCAATGAAACAGTGACTTTTGTAATTTAATTATGGTAAAGCAATTTTTAAAATAGATAACCCATTACTAATGCTAAACATTCTCATGACCAATTACCTTTATATCATTTTGTCAGTTAGTGGCATTGAAAATCCAGTTTCTTCATTGCTAATAATGCTTTGATTTTATTGCTTTCATTTTATACATGGTGGCAATGGAAAATTCTACACAAGTCGTTGAATTTTGCAGTTCCACGAGACGGTTCATCATTCTCTTCTACTGTAGCTGGATAATATCCTTTCTGTACATGATATGCTTGTTCTTTTAGTTCATCTTCTTTCTATTCTATTATCTCTCTCCTCCCCTTGAGGCTGCTATTATTCTTCTCCACCCTCCATCCCATAACAAACTTTCCCAGCAAACTTGATTCCAGGACCCCTTTGTGTCATCTTGAAAAAAAAAACAGTGTGTAAAATATGCTTTAATAGCATGTCTTTGCTGCTTATATAAAGGAACACTGTAGGTAGAATAACACTTCATTTTTCTGTGATATATTGCCATATTGTAACATCATTGCCAAGGGACTTATTTTTTCAATATATTTAATAGTAAATTTCTCTATGAGCATATCAACTGGAAAAAAATGTCTATTATTCCTGATGAACTGGCAAATTTCCTATTATCAAACACTGAGCATTGTATGATCAACTACATTTTTCCTTAACTGACAAGAAACTTGGAGCCAGGAACCAAGCTTTATGCAACCACAGGTCTGTATAATTTTGGTAGCCCTAAGAAAAGAGAATTCAAAATTATGAACACAAAATTAAGTGCAGGGCTATGGAAGGGGCTCGTGTAAGTTCAGAGCCTTGAAGCTTAACTTTTATTAGCTACATGGCAAATCCACTTCTGCTTGGAATTAAGATTTATGCCCAGCTGCTACTATTTTCCTCTATCATTGTTTCTTAATGTACTAGCTACCTTGTTATCCTTACACAATTGGGATCTAATTGGTTATTTATCTAAAATTTCTGAAAAATATGGAAATTATTAACAATTACATACATATAAACATATTCTTTAAACTGAAAGCACATAAATATTAATTTGTTTGTTAATCTTTTCATTGATACCCAAGTCTTTTTATTTGGGTAAGGTATTAAACGGAGGTTAGTTAACAGAGGTTGTCTTCTGTTTAATTACCCCATCCTCATCTTTATAATTTGAATTTTATATTTTAATTTTGGACTAATGGTTTTATATTTCATGTACCTGTGCTTTTATTATAAGATGCCTCAAAATTATTTCAAAATAGGTGGATTAAAGTTATACTTATGACTACTTGTACATAAATTATCTAATTTTTAGATTATCCATGATAATGTTGTCATATATGGCTGATTACCTTGGACTTTCCTGAGTTGCTTCTTTTTGTTATTTTTGGCATATACTATATCAACAAAAGATAATTCATCCCACTCAAAACACATGACAAAGTTTTTGTTGTATGTAATTTAGGACTATGTTGCTTCAACTTTCCAAAATCCTAACTGAGTATACATTAGGTACCATTTCTTATACACACCGATTATTTAAGTATACTCAAAAATAATAAAGGTGTGTAGATGGATGTGTGTGTGTGTGTGTGTGTGTGTGTGTGTGTGTGTGTGTTTTAATGAACAGGCAAAAGTAGAAATGAGTCAATGTTTCAACATAGCTTTTGTGTTGAAGCTAACATATGCTTTTAAATTTGCCTAGGGACAAATTGTAGAAATATTAGCTATTGCCAATCTGTTTTGTCACACAAGAATGAACAGCAAATGGTCATTGGTATTTTCATCTGACCTTGTGGTGTGGAGTTTTAAGAACCTGCAATAGTGCACAGATGTGTACTATCCTTTAAAATCTGCATCTAATCTTCTGGGCTCAGTTTCAGAATCCAGTGCTATCATTTAAAACAAATATAGTTTGTTCTTTCATCTGTGCAGCATAACAGAAGAATTTTAATCAAAGTCAGACACATATTCTGAAAGAAATCACTGTCTACCCTTCCATGAAAGAACTAAATTTCAGTACCTTACACATCAAATTTTACTTGTTCAATAAATTAATTTCACACATCTTATTTTGAGTCATCCAAGATGGAGTGATTTCATTTCTTAACAAAAATGGTTTGTTTCATAGTGTGTGCCTTGCTATGAGCTTTAGTAAATTCTGAAATCCATTAATACAGGAAATTTGATTTTACACCATTTTGCAGACAAAAATAGCATGTTATTGCAGGGATGAAAAAGGCAATTAAAAACTTTTAAAATATTTTCTGAGGGAAAGTTCAGTTTAGGTTATTATGAAAATACTGCTTAAATCAATAGGCCTTATAAAACTGTAAGATTAACAAATATGAGTTCTTTTAGAATTAACAATCTAGGTCTTTATTCTCAGTGTAACATAATCATGCATCATTGTAAGTTGCAGTTTCTGAAACTTGGTCATTGTTTACATTTTGAATGTGTGACAGCACAATGTTGGAGAAGTACCTAAGATGGATACTGAAAATAATGGGGGATTAAAAGTGATACCATAATAGAATGGACTAAAATTACTAGTGTGGTTACACCTGGGAAAACTGAAAAAAGAGAAAATAAGATTGAAACACATTAAAACAGGGAAGTTTTAATAGGCTGAACTGTGATGTTTCCACTAACTTTAATGTTATAAGACATTTAGAAAAGGAAATTTAAGAAACTTTTTTAAGCACTGATTTTCCTAGTGAGTTCTAAGCATAGGCAATTTGTCACCCTTAGCAGGTAGTGTACAGTAAAAATACAAAATAATTCATGCAAGATTTAGATATGTGATGAATGATGATATACTATTGGCTTATTACAGGAAATAAAGAAGTTTGAGACAAGTACTTCTGATCAAAGCAAGGAGAGCAACCAAAGTTTGGTGCCCCTGTGCAATAGAGTACTACAGAGATGAGGAATTTGTCTCTAATTATTACGTTTTTCACTTTGAGACTATAATACATTTTTACAATGTAGCCTATCATGAAAAAAGATCTAGGTCTTCCCTGGTGGCGCAGTGGTTGAGAGTCCGCCTGCCGATGCAGGGGACATGTGCCCCAGTGCGGGAAGATCCCACATGCCGCGGAGCAACTAGGCCCGTGAGCCATGGCCGCTGAGCCTGCGCGTCCGGAGCCTGTGCTCCGCAACGGGAGAGACCACAACAGTGAGAGGCCCGCGTACCGAAAGAAAAAAAAAAAATCTAAAGTAATAATATTTTGAATGAACATAAGTAATAACTGATTTATGAGACAATTACTCTAGTTCTTCACTCTAAGCAGATATATATATATATAATATACATGTTATAATCACATGTATATTTAAAGTAAAGTTTAAGATATTGCAAAAATTCATAGTGAGTATTTGCTTCATGATGACTACTTAGGTATTCGGTATTGACTTCAGAAATCACAGCTCCAGTTTTAGGATCTAACTTCCCATGAAACAAATTTGACTGCCTGTTGCAACAAGTATAACTATGTCATTAAAGACTGTAAAAGTAACTTGCTAAAAATGCCAGCTTGCCTCTTCCAGTTTGCTCTTTGAATGGCCACAAATTTTTGTTTGTAATTCTTATTGCATGAATCTCCTGGGATAGGCTTGGTTATGCTGTGGTAACAAACAACCCTAAATGTCTCAGTGGCTAACATAACAAATGTTTATTGTTTTGCTCACTCTGTACATCTGGTGCAGATCATTTGAGGGTATTGTTCTTCATTGTCTTTCAGAGACCAGACTGATGGATGTTGCAACCACTATCTGGAATGCTTCCAATCACTGTGACAGCAGGAAAGACAGTTCATGAAGGTCTCACTCTGTCAGTTAAATGTTTTGGCCCAGAAGTGACCCATGTTGCTTCTGTTCATGACTCCTTTGGCCAGAACTAGTCACATGGACTCACCTGAGGAAGCCAAGTAAAGAGAAAATCAGAAAAGAAAATCCTACCAGGCAGCCAAAGATCAGAAACAGTTGGTGAACTGCACTAATGATTTCCACACTGTACATACAGCACCAACCTAACTGTTTTAAAGGCAACTATTATTGATTGAATAACTCATTTGAAACACAACCATGACTAAAAAGTAATATTAAAAGGCCATTTTTGTTGGCCTAGAAGAGTGAAAGTAGCCTCCTTAAGAGCCAGCTTCTGCTGGGATTCCTTCCTATGGTTTCAGTGTACTTCAAAAGCCTTCTCCTAATTGTAAGCTTGGGTAAAACTGCTATTTTGTTGAGTGATGTCAGTTACAAAAACACTTCAGCAAGAGTGGTGAGTTCTTGGCAAGCTATCTGTCTCACTGGGAAACAAATTTCTGGAGTAGGGAATAACCGTACATGCTATTATCACTGTCTTAAACTGAGAATGATCTCAGCCTTAAAAGCTGTTTCATCAAGGCCCTGCTGAAAACTTAGCCATTTTAAGGACAGGTGTCCTGCCAAAATGTTTATTGACTGGCTGTCACTAGATAATGTATTACTAATAAACTGAGAAACAAACTGAAGTCTCAAATACAGGAAAAATTTTCCCAGTCCATTAAGGATATGAAAGAAAAGGAGTTTAGGGCTGTTTCAAAAATACAGCAGTGTCTGAACCTTTGAACATTATCTGTGTGGTGGGAACAACCAAAAACAAAGTTAGTTTCACACAATGCCTTAAATTCAATTTCCCATTTCTCTAGGATGATGAACATTTTGAAAATGAAACAGTGGTTGAGGATCAAATATTAAAGCTTTTAGTAAATGTTGGCTTTGAAATATCCTTATCTTTGACATGCTGATTTTGCAAAATAGGTCATAGATCCCAGAAATATTTAATTAAATAATACTTTGCATAAATATTTCAAACTTTGCCATTTTAATGTATTGGGAAGATAGAATGAAAGGAGAATGTTTATAGATAGATTTTTTTAGTGTTTTGTATTCTATTGTATTACAATAATAAAATAAGATATATGAAGAAAAGATTGCTGTCTTTTGGAATATAACCACCTAATAATTATTTTTATTATTAAACAGAAGTATTAACAGCTAATGTTTCTTAAATATTTACCATGCGCCATGCACAATTATTAGGAAAACTTTATATGTGTTCACTAATTGTATTCTCACAACAATCCTCTGGTGTAGGTATTATTATTATTATCAGCAATTCATGAATGAAAAACATTAAGACATTCTGAATCCCAAACTTTTGCATTCACATTTTTTCAGAATATGGGCTTTGGAGACAAAGAAACTTGAGTTCCAAATCTTACTTTACATTTAGTAAAAGCGGCAGCAACTTTCAACAAATTATGGAACCTCTGTAAACACCAATTTCTTCATTTGCAAAATTCACAATCTTTTGATGGGAAAAAGTATGAGTAAGAATGGAAATTATCAATACTTAGCACACTTAGGTCCAAAAAACATCAGGTAATATCATCATCACCATCATCATTATCAGATATAAAGGAAAGCATTGTGCATAATCTCAGTAATATAGTGGATACTTAATATATATTAGTTACCTTTCTTATATTTCTTCAAAAGTCATAATAGGCTGAAAAGACAAAAGACAACTCCACATGTGAAATGGAATCTAACCGGGATGGAATTCCACAGGACTATGAGAACTGTGTCTGTGAATGACCTTGAAATGAAAACCCAGGGACTATTTTTAATCCTATTTCTAAATTTAACTGTGTCATAGTCTTATATTAGTCCTCTCATTGCCAGGGAGTTTGGTGTTCATTTAACATACACTGAGTACATTTTTCAGTGTATCAGCTTTCAAATCCTGGCTTAGAATGAGCTTCAATGACTATTCACATTTCCCGCAGAGGCATGGTGGAATTTAATAAAAGATCTGTGGATTGAAGGGGGAGGAGGATATCAGGGTATGAAAGATTTGTGACAGCTCTGATATATTTCTTTCCTCTGTTCAAAAGCAAAAACCACAAAGCACTTTAAAATTACTGAGAAAATTACAACTGAATGTTAGTACTCTTTAAATCCAAGCATCACCTCTGACTATTAAAATGAATGTAAAGCTAAAGTGTATTTGAGGTTCAGTGATTTAAGTAAAAGTTCTCTGGGACCGAAGGTATCTCCTATACTGTCTGATTAAGGATACCCATCTGCAAAACAAAATGATGCACCAACATTGCAGGCTCAAATCAGTTTAATTGATTTGTGTGTATCATTATCCTCTCTGTTATGCTTATGTTTTCAATTGTCAAAAGCAGACTTTGCCGATTAAGAGCTATGTTACATATACAGCAGTCAGAGGATGGAGAGTCCTATCATTAGTCTATATCACACAGTGCTGGCCAAGAACATTACTTTTCAAAAATGGAAAAAACACAGCTTGAGAAATAGGTGCAATGGCACATTAATTCATGCAAATCCAGGAAACTAATGTGGAGGTGGTGCTATACTTAAAAACTAGTTTGGGTTCCAGGATGGCCAAGTAAAAGATCCAAAAGCTGACCAAAGGTAAACTTAGCCCTATTATGTTAGCCTAGCAAATTGAAAGAGATTTCACAAGAAATTTTTCTGAAGTAGGTAAGAATCTTGACTAATAATTGCCATTAAAATGAATTTTTCAGGGATTTCCCTGGTGGCGCAGTGGTTAAGAATCCTCCTGCCAATGCAGGGGACATGGGTTCTATCCCTGGTCCAGGGAGATCCCACATGCAACAGAGCAACTAAGCCTGTGTGCCACAACTACTGAGCCTGCACTCTGGAGGCCGTGAGCCACAACTACTGAGCCTGCATGCTGCAACTACTGAAGCCCGCGCGCCTAGAGCCTGTGCTCTGCAACAAGAGAAGCTACCACAATAAGAAGCCTGCGCACCGCAACGAAGAGTAGCCCCTGCTCACTGCAACTAGAGAAAGCCCGCGCACAGAAACAAAGACCCAACACAGCCAAAAATAAATAAATAAATTTATTATTTTTTTAATGATTTTTTCAGGGGCTTCCCTGGTGGCGCAGTGGTTGAGAATCTGCCTGCCGATGCAGGGGACACGGGTTTGTGCCCTGGTCCGGGAGGACCTTACATGCCGCGGAGTGGCTGGGCCCCTGAGCCATGGCCACTGAGCCTGTGCATCCGGAGCCTGTGCTCCGCAACGGGAGAGGCCACAACAGTGAGAGGCCCGCGTACCACAAAAAAAAAAAAATGATTTTTTCGAAAAAGCTGAAAGTATGTATCACTTTGCTTATTTCTAATAAAAATTAGCCACACATTAAATAATTTTTTGTTTAACATTCCTACTAAGTTTTTGCTAGAATAAAAATATCAAACTACAAAATTTAATGACAATATTTAACATCTTTGTTGATGCCAACAGATTTGAAATTTAAAATTTCCATTTGTCCAAGGGATTTAAAAACTTCTTTTTTGTTATGATTTCATTGATGGAGATGAGAAAAAGAGAATATATATATACACCAAGTTGTTATGGATGAAAAGTACTATGATTTAAAAAAACAAAAAGATAAACTAACACCCTTGTATGGGTTGGCTAGTACTAATTACAAAGAAAATTGCTAAACTTTGCTTCACTGGCTAAAATACATCAATTGAGGCAACAAATAAAATTTAAGTCTCCACGTTCAGAAAAGGCTACTTAGGAGTAAAGAAGTCAATGAGAATAAATTCTCTCTCCTCTCATTTCTCATTAAAACATTCTGGGAGATGCATCTGTGAGGAGCAGCTCACTCTGCCAACCAGAAAAGTTAGGGTCAAAACTATATACAAAAATTGAATACTGCTATCCCAGTCATGAAGTGGTATCCCTGCAGGGTGATCCCTCTTTTCTTCTGGAAAAGAGTTAGAAAAAGGCAAATAAACTGCAGGCAAGCAGCAGATCCAAGGTCCAAGAATCATGACCAGCAAAGCAATCACCAGCCAAATCCACCATGAGGCAGAGGAAAACACCTTGAGAGTATCATGCTTTGGAACCAATTATGGAACATTAGAGATAATGGACAGTGTACACCATCACTTTCTTCTTGATGTCCTGTAGCCCTAACATAGAGTCTCTTTTGAAAGCTTATGCTCAATGCTTAATCTGATGTGGTTGGGAAGAAGAACAAGCTGTTTTTTACCTCTCTCAATTCCTCTGACTTACTCTGGAGCTTTCTGAAACATGCAAGAACAAATATTTTAAAAATCTTGCTATTTTTTCAGGAAAAAAATATACAGATAACTGAGTCCACTGGGGTAAGCCTTTGTCAGTCACAGCCATACCTTACTGAAAGTGACTTTTGATTGATAGTGACTTGTAAAATAATGTACTACCTTGTAAGGAACATTTGTGGGAAGGCAATATAGAGGTTTCTTTGTGATTAGTTCTTGTTTGTGTGTGTGTGTGCTCTAAGGGATTAGTTTTATCTTTTTTAAAATTTTTAACATAAAGCTCTTCTTTCTTCCTCTGCAATTCTTGAGTACCACTGAGCATATTTTGATTATTTTTGGTGCCACTGTTTGATAGCCTTCTTTCTTTAGGTACAATTCTCTGACATACACTGCTTGACAGAAAAAAGTATCTACAAGAATTTCCTGAGACGACATTCATATGCAGCATGTGTTAGATTTTTCATTTTCATTTGGCATTTTCCAACTCAACTAATTATGTTATCACTCAATGTACACATTAAAAAAGAAAGTTCTAAGTAAGAAAAAAGCACAAAAAACCTTGAAGTCCTGCTGCCTAACTTTAGAGATATTCCTGACATCTTTAAATAGAAGAAAATTATATTGGTGGTTTTAAATATCTGCATATTGTGTGCTTCTCTGTCTCTCTCCACCTCCACCCTCTTTCTTTCTATATCTATTTCTCTAAAGACTTCTTTCTCAAGAATACAGGGTCTTTACTGATCCATTCAATGGTAATGGTTGCTACAGAGTTTATTGGCCTTTTCTGGGTTGTTGCTAGCTCTGGAGGTTTTGACACATTACATCTCTCCATTAAATATATCTATTACTTACATTTCTCATTCTCTTTCTTAGGCTATAAGGTATGCAGAAATTCTGCCAAACATAAAAATGAATGCTCAATTTTGACATGAATTGAGAATGTGGCAATGAACATATACTACCAGTACATATTTACAAGCAAATACAGTGCTCCCTTTCCCATATCCACCAGGGGGTTGGTTCCAGGACCACTACCTCCTCACCCTTGATAGCAAAATCCATGGATTCTCAAGTCCCTTATATACAATGGTGTACTACAGTTGGCCCCCTATATTGTGGGTTCTGCATCTGCAGACTTAACCAACTGCAGATCAAAAATCGAAAGTCGAAAATCAATGGGAGGTTGGTTGAGTCTGTGGATTCGGAACAAGCAAATACAGAAGGCCGATTGTAACTGTATTCATCATCTATTCCAATCAACTGTATTTTAATCAGTCAGTCAGCCATTGATTATAAGGCACATCATTATATGCATCACTAAGAAAGAGAACGTATTTCCATTCAAATTTGACACATCATCACTTGTAAGATGAACCTCCATTTCATAGGTGAAAGACATGGAGAAGGAGGGCACCAGAGATTGATGAAATGTAGTGAACATATGTATGTTGATGTGCCTTTTCCTCTTGTACTTCTAGTGTCAACTACCAAGCATATTACATTGATATTTTACTTACCTGCCTTCTTTCACTCTTCTTTTTTCAAATCAAATTTATGTGCAAGTAATTTTGCTGATTTGGCCTTGATTTTAGGATGCAGTTTAAGGCCTGTGCTTGTGTTCTCTCCAATGTATGTCATGGATCTTGGCACTATTTACTCCTGCAGAGTTAATTTCATTTATTCTGCCTTCAGTTGGCCAGTGACACAGATATCAGAGAGAGCTGGCACATGAGTCCAGTACTTGGGAACCACTTTGTTATCCCAGATTAAAAGAATGATTCAAAAATACATATCAATTTTATGGAGTAGTATGTCATTCGTTATGTTAGTTTCTGTAATTTCTGATGATTTTGAAATATTTTAAAATTAAATATTTAAAGGTTTAAAGAAGAAAAAAAATACATATCAATTTAAAAGCATTTGGGCTAAGATCTCCAAAATTGTGAGGGAGGAAAAGTTAGTCTTCAGTGTCACCCTTCTTCCTGATGGCTAATTTTCTTACTTAGTATTCCAAAACATAAAGGTCAGAGGGTGCCCTATTATTCTGGGTAAAGCCCACAGCTCCTACTAAAAGCTGTTGTTCTTTCTCTTATATTCTTAGAATAGCATTTTAGCAATAAGCAAATATGATAATATTATCCTTCCAATTGGACAAAGAGAGGGAAGTGAGACTCTGTCCCCAGAAAAAAAATTATATGCATTTAACACTGACCTTTGGGAAAGCAATTAATATTTTTTAAATCCTATAATCAGGGACTTTAAGTGAGTTGGGTAGAGGCAGGGCAGTTTTAGAACAAATAACAAAGGAGAGAAATTATGACAGGTTACCAGGTAAGATATTTTGGGGAAGGTGGACCTTCCATCTATCCACAGTGTATAGTTAGAACTTAAAGTCATTAATGCCAAGGACTAGCCTAGATTTAGGGAAAGCATTTGCTTCATCTCAAAGAAAACTTTATAATAGTCATACAGTAGATTCTAGAAAAAAAGCCATTCATTTACTCATTCATAATCTTTTTTAGCATCAGTTATCAGCCTGGCCTGGGCTTGGTGTTAGGGAGATAGCAATAAAATAGATTTAGGTTTTGCTCTCATGGAATTTATAGTACGGCAGAGAGTATAGGCATTAAATAAGTAATTATATGTGTAGTAGGCATTATAAAAGAGATATGCAGGATGTTATGGGATCCAATCTAGTGTCTGACAACCTAGGGTTGGGTCAAGGAGATGACATCTTATTTGAGACCTCAAAGATGGGTGCATAGTAACTTGGTGAAAGTAGGGAATGGGGCAGGACTTCCAGGCTCAGGGAAAAGTCAGTCTTTTTGAGGGCCCAGAGGCCAGTGTTAACAGTACCTCACTAAAGCTAGAAGAAACTAACTGTGAAAGAAATATAAGGTATGTAAGAGACAAGATTGAGATGATAGGTGAGGACCACCCACATTGTGGGAGGCCCTGTAAGCCATTTAAGTAGCTTGGATTTTATTGTAAAAGACATTGAAATATATTAAATGGTCTTAAGCAAGACTTAATCCATTTTATGCTTTTACTTTTTACATATTCTAGCTGAGAGTAAAGAATAGATTAAAGAAGGGATTGACTGAATGCAAGAGACCACTGAGAAAGCCATTGGAGTAGACCAGTGGGGACCACCACGCTGGGAATAGAGAAGGGTGGTTGGCACCCACAGGAAAGCAGGGGAAAAGTGGATAAATCTGAGAGCAATTTGGAGGTTGACTTTTTAAGATTTATATGCTTAATGAAGAAAAAGAAGCCATCAAGGATGACTGCATGAATGCCAGTTTTCTCTCTTGAGCAACTGGGTAGGTAATGATACCATTTCTGAAAACAACAACAAAAACCAAACCAAACAAACAAACAAAAAGAGGGGGAAAACAACAAAAATGGGAAAAATTCCAGAGGAAGTCTGACATTAAGGATCAAGTAATAAAGAGAGAGGTGACAGAGGAGATCAAAAAGGTACACACAATCAGTAGAAGGAAAATCTAAAAGAAAAATTGTTAAAGAAACCAAAGAAAGCATTTCCAGAGTGAAAATCAACAATGTCAAATGCTACTGAAAAATCAATCTACATAAAAACTAGAATTGTTCTACTGGAGTTATTGACATGGTACTCACTGGCAGCCATGGAAAGACTAGTTTTGACAGTGTAGTACAGGTAGAAAGCACCAGGAATAACTGAGAAAGGAAGTAATGGGATTATAGAATATAAACTCATTTAAGAAGTTTGACAGTTATAGGGAAGATATGAAACATGTTTACATGCATATGGAAAGCAGCCATATGTGAGAGTGTGTGATAGTCAAGGGTTTTTTTGAAAGCAAGTAATAAAAACTAACCTTAAACTAGTTTAAATAAAAAGAGAGGAAATTTCTTACAAGGATACAAAGGAATCTCAAGGAACCCAAGGGCAGGCAGAGAACACAGTTTGCCAGAATCCAATTTACTAACTGATTAATTTACCAGGTTTGCTTGTTTGAAGAGCTTTAGTTGACCAGATTTTATTGTGATTACATAAATATTTGTGGGAATGTTTATTTTTGTGTCTTCCCTACTCTCTATTGCTAGAGTGGAAGACCAAGGTGAAGGTAAAGAAGATTGAGGGGAATAAGATAGTATAATCACAAGAATGTACATAATTTTTTGTGGATATATTCTTCTTATGACTATATTTTTAATAAGTATTATAATAAACATATTCTTCTGTGGATAATACTTATAATATATATTCATAAGAATATATTCAAAATTATGTTCTTATTAATACAGGCTTCTCAAACCCTTCATTTGCATGCCCTTATCTTATTGGTCAGCAATTAGGAGGATAGGTGGCATCCATGTGGCAGAAGAAATGGTATAGGGTTGGGCACATCTGGAATAGCAACTGGGAGAAGCACGTGGGATTCCTGCAAAAGGGGGCTACTGAGAAATCTCTGTTGATTTAGGAATCAGGGACAGAAAGAAAAGAAAGCAGATGGAGTTTAAATCTCAATATAAAATCCATTTCTGATTCCAATAAAAAAATAATTATTCAGTATTCAGACCTGGAAGATTTGCTTCTGGAGCTCTGGTTCTCATAAACACTAAACAACTAGTGCTAAATTGCTATCACATTGTCTAGTTTGTCTCTATAACAGCCAATTCCTATCCCACCACTCTACCAGTATTGCATTCTTACAGTCGCAAATAATCATCTAATCATCAATTCCTAACGACACTTCTTGACTGCTCTTTAACTTTTAATGAAGTCTGTTTTGAATCATTCTCTTCCCTTGATATCTGTAAATATTCTTCTTTTTCTTCTGCCTTTTTCAACACTTCTATTTCCTCTGTCTCCTTTTTTGGCTCTTCTGCACTTGCCCTCTAAGGGAGGGTTTGTCTCAAGTCTTCAAACCTGAGCCCAAATCTGCATATAGTACTTTAGTCTCCTTTAGGAATAAGACCCTTAAAGGAAATTCTCTCAGCAAAAACCTTTTCGCTCCAGTAGAGCTACATACTGTAACTTCCACAGCCTGGGGTTGCATGATGAATACACAGATCCCCACAGCCATGATGCATCTCTGATTGACTCTTTATTGACACGCTCTATGTGAAGCCTCTCACTGTCCACTGAATGGCACCATTCCTCACACACACCAAGACTAAAATATGTGCTGCAACCTGGAGACCCTGTACCTTGAACAGCCTTGCTAGACTGGTCAAGCTATTTGCACAATCTAACTAGAACAATTTCCCTTGACCCATCTGATCCTGGATCACTTTTCTCCACCATTTTCAGTGTTACTTCCTGGTTCCAGCATGCCTTATGATTTAATTAGATGTTGCAGCCTAGTTTCCCTATATAAACTTATCACTGCAGCTTAGTTGGTGTACTTGATGACTCCAAAACCCACTTTGTACTGTCCAGGAGAGCAGAGAGTGGGCACCAAAGTCAAACTATCTTATAATGGAGTTTTGAAAGTTCTTCATATATTCTGGATGAAGTCCTTTATCAGATAAACGCTTTGCAAATATTTTCTCTCAGCCTGCGTCTTGTCATTTCATTCTTTTAAGAATGTCTTTCAAAGATAAACCAAGATGGCAGAGTAGAAGGAAGTGCTCTCACTCCCTCTTGCGAGAACACCAGAAACACAATGAGCTGCTGGACAATCATAGACAGGAAGACACTGGAAGTCACCAAAAAAGATGCCCCACATGCAAAGACAAAGGAGAAGCCAAAACGATACGGCAGGCAGGGCACAATCACAGTAAAATCAAATCCCATAACTGCTGAGTGGGAGACTCACAGACTGGAGAACACTTATACCACAGAAGCCCTCCTACTGGAGTGAAGGTTCTGAGCCCCACGTCAGGCTTCTCAACCTGGGGGTCCGGCAACGGGAGGAGGAATTCCTAGAGAATCAGACTTTGAAGGCTAGCGGGATTTGATTACAGGACTTTGACAGGACTGGGAGAAACAGAGACTCCACTCTTGGAGGACACACACAAAGTAGTGTGTGCATTGGGACCCAGGGGAAGGAGCAGTGACCCCAGGGGAGACTGAACCAGACCTACCTGCTAGTGTTGGTGGGTCTCCTGCAGAGGCGGAGGTGGGGGGCTGTGGCTCACCCTGGGGACAAGCACATTGACAGCAGAAGTTCTGGGAAGAACTGCTTGGCCTGAGTCCTCACAGAGTCTGTCATTAGCCCCACGAAAGAGCCCACGTAAGCTCCAGTGTTGGGTTGCCTCAGGCCAAAAAACCAACAGGGAGGGAACCCAGCCCCACCCATCAGCAGTCAAGTGGATTAAAGTTTTACTGAGCTCTGCCCACCAAAGCAACAGTCAGCTCTACCCACCACAAGTCCCTCCCATCAAGCCTCTTAGATAGCCTCATCCACCAGAGGGCAGAGAGCAGAAGCAAGAAGAACTACAATCCTGCAGCCTGTGGAACAAAA
>NC_041214.2:126296749-126301542 GCF_002837175.3 Physeter macrocephalus
AATATAATAACTGAAATGAAAAATACACTAGAAGGAATCAATAGCAGAGTAACTGAGGCAGAAGAACAGATAAGTGGCCTGGAAGACAGAATGGTGGAATTCACTGCTGTGGAAAAGAAAAAAGAAAAAAGAATGAAAAGAAATGAAGACAGCCTAGAGACCTCTGGGACAACATTAAAGGCAACAACATTCACATTATAGGGGTCCCAGAAGGAGAGGAGAGAGAGAAAGGACCAGAGAAAATATTTGAAGAGATTATAGTCAAAAACATCCTTAAAATGGGAAAGGAAATAGCCACCCAAGTCCAGAAAGTGCAGTGAGTCCCATACAGGATAAACACAAGGAGAAACACACCGAGACACATAGTAATCAAATTGGCAAAAATTAAAGACAAAGAAAAATTATTGAAAGCAGCAAGGGAAAAAAAACCAAATAACATACAAGGGAACTCCCATAAGGTTAACAGCTGATTTCTCAGCAGAAACTCTACAAGCCAGAAGGGAGTGGCAAGATATACTTAAAGTGATGAAGGGAAGAACCTACAACCAAGATTACTCTACCCGGCAAGGATCTCATTCAGATTCGATGGAGAAATCAAAAGCTTCAGAGACAGGCAAAAGCTAAGAGAATTCAGCACCACCAAACCAGCTCTACAGCAAATGCTAAAGGAACTTCTCTAAGTGGGAAACACAAGAGAAGAAAAGGAACTACAAAAACAAACCCAAAACAAGTAAGAAAATGGTCATAGGAACATACATATCAATAATTACCTTAAACGTGAATGGATTAAATGATCCAAATAAAAGATACAGGATTGGGCTTCCCTGGTGGTGAAGTGGTTGAGAGTCCGCCTGCCGATGCAGGGGACACAGGTTCATGCCCCAGTAGGGAAGATCTCACATGCCATGGAGCGGCTTGGCCTGTGAGCCATCGCCACTGAGCCTGCGTGTCCGGAGCCTGTGCTTCGCAACGGGAGAGGCCACAACAATGAGAGGCCCACGTAATGCAAAACAACAACAACAACAAAAAAAGACACAGGATTGCTGAATGGATACAAAAACAATATCCATATATATGCTGTCTACAAGAGACCCACTTCAGACCTAGGGACACATACAGACTGAAAGTGAGGGGATGGAAAAAGATATCCGATGCAAACGGAAATGAAAAGAAAGCTGGAGTAGCAATACTCATATCAGATAAAATAGACTTTAAAATAAAGAATGTTATAAGAGACAAGGAAGGACACTACATAATGATCAAGGGATCAATCCAAGAAGAAGATATAACAATTATAAATATATATGCACACAACATAGGAGCACCTCAATACCCATCTATATGGTGTCTACAAGAGACTAATTTTAGAGCTAACGACACACACAAACTGCAAATTAGGGGATGGAAAAATATGTTTCATACAAAAGGAAACAACAAGAAAGCTGAAGTAGCAATACTCATATCAGGCAGAATGCCTTCAAAACAAGGGCCCTAACTGAAGACAAGGAAAGGCGTTATATAATGATAAAGGGATCAATACAAGAAAAGGATATTACACCCATTAACATATATGGACCCAATACAGGAGCCCCTAAATATATAAAGCAAATATTAACAGTCATAAAGGGAGAAATTAGCAATAAAATAATAACAATAGGAGATTTTAACAACCCACTTACGACAATAGACAGTTCATCCAGACAGAGCATCAATAAGATAATACCAGTCTTATGACACAATAGACCATTTTGACTTAATAGAAATCCATAGGACTTTACATCCCAAAACATCAGAATACATATTCTTTTCAAGTGCACATGGAATGTTCTGTAAGGTAGATCATATGCTAGACCACAAAACAAGTCTCTACAAACTTAAGAGGATAGAAATTATCAAGTATTTTTTCAGATCACAATGGTATGAAACTAGAATCAATCACAGGAAGAAAAATTGGAAAAGAAAAAACAGTTGATGAATAAACAACATGCTACTAAAAAACAAATGGCTTAATGAAGAAATCAAAAAAGAAATCAGAAAATACCTTAAGACAAATGAAAATGAAAACACAACAAAAAAAAACCTATGGGATGCAGCAAAACTAGTTCTAAGAGGGAAGTTTATAGCAATACAAGCCTACCTCAAGAAACAAGAAACATCTCGAGTAAACAATCCTACCTTACACCTAAAGGAATTAGAGAAAGAAGAACAAATAAAACCCAAAGTTAGCAAAAGGAAAGAAATCATAAAGATCAGAGCAGAAATAAATGAAATAGAAACAAAGAAAACAATAGCAAAGATCAATAAAACGAAAAGGTGGTTCTTTGAGAAGATAAACAAAATTGATAAACCATTAGCCAGAGCAACTCTATGCCAATAAAATGGACAACCTGGAAGAAATGGACAAATTCTTAGAAAGGTATAACCTTCCAAGGCTGAACCAGGAAGAAACAGAAAATATGAACAGACCAATCACAAGTAATGAAATTGAAACTGTGATTAAAAATCTTCCAACTAACAAAAGTCCAGTACCAGATGGCTTCACAGGTGAACTCTATCAAACATTAAGAGAAGAGCTAACACCCAACCTTCTCAAACTCTTCCAAACATTTGCAGAGGAAGGAACACACCCAAACTCATTCTATGAGGCCACCATCACCCTGATACCAAAACCAGACAAAGATACTACAAAAAAAGAAAATTACAGACCAATATCACTGATGAATATAGATACAAAAATCCTCAACAAAATACTAGCAAACAGAATCCAAAAACACATTAAAAGGATCATACACCATGATCAAGTGGGATTTATCCCAGGAATGGAAGGATTCTTCAATATACACAAAACAATCAATGTGATACATCATATTAACAAACTGAAGAATAAAAACCATATGATCACCTCAATAGATGCAGAAAAGGCTTTTGACAAAACTCAACACCGATTTATGATAAAAACTCTCCAGAAAGTGGGCATAGAGGGAACCTACCTCAACATAATAAAGGCCATATATAACAAACTCACAGCAAACATCATTCTGAATGGTGAAAAACTGAAAGCATTTCCTCTATGATCAGGAAGGAGACAAGGATGTCTACTCTCACCACTGTTATTCACCATAGTTTTGGAACTCCTAGCCACAGCAATCAGAGAAGAATAAGAAATAAAAGGAATCCAAATCGGAAAAGAAGAAGTAAAACTGTCACTGTTTGCAGATGACATGATACTATACATGGAGAATCCTAAAGATGCCACCAGAGAACTACTAGAGCTAATCAATGAATTTGGTAAATTTGCAGGATACAAAATTAATGCACAGAAATCTCTGGCATTCCTATACACTAATGATGAAAAACCTGAAAGAGAAATTATGGAAACACTCCCATTTACCATTGCACCAAAAAGAATAAAATACCTAGGAAAAAACCTACCTAGGGAAACAAAAGACCTGCATGCAGAAAACTATAAGATGCTGATAAAAGAAATTAAAGATGATACCAACAGATGGAGAGATATACCATGTTCTTGACGCAAAAATAAACTCAAAATGGATTAAAGATCTAAATGTAAAGCTGGACACTATAAAACTCTTAGAGGAAAACATTGGAAAAACACTCTTTGACATAAATTACAGCAAGATCTTTTTGATGCACCTCCTAGAATAATGAAAATAAAAAACAAAAATAAACAAATGAGACCTAATTAAACTGAAAAGTTTTGCACAGCAAAGGAAACCATAAACAAGATGAAAAGACAACACTCAGAATCGGAGAACATGTTTGCAAATGAAGCAGCTGACAAGGGGTTAACCTCCTAAATATACAAGCAGCTCATGCAGCTCAATATCAGAAAAACAAACAACTCAGTCAGAAAATGGGCAGAAGACCTAAATAGACATTTCTCCAAAGAAGACATACAGATGGCCAAGAAGCACCTGAAAAGGTGCTCAACATCACTAATTATTAGAGAAATGCAAATCAAAACTACAGTGAGGTATCACCTCACACCAGTTAGAATGGGCATCATCAGAAAATCCACAAGCAAGAAATGCTGGAGAGGGTGTGGAGAAAAGGGAACCCTCTTGCACTGTTGGTGGGAATGTAAATTGATACAGCCACTATGGAGAACAGTATGGAGGTTCCTTATAAAGAGAAAAATAGAATTACCATATGACCCAGCAATCCTAATACTGGGCATATACCCAGAGAAAAGCATAATTCAAAAAGACACATGCACCCCAATGTTCATTGCAGCACTGTTTACATTAGCCAGGTCATGGAAGCAACCTAAATGCCCATCAACAGTTGAATGGGTAAAGAAGTTATGCTACATATATACAATGGAATATTACTCAGCCATAAAAAGGAACGAAATTGAGTCATTTGTTGAGACGTGGATGGATTTAGAGACTATCATACAGAGTGAAGTAAGTCAGAAATAGAAAAACAAATATCGTATATTAACGCATGTATGTGGATCCTAGAAAAATGGTACAGATGAACCGGTTTGCAGGGCAGAAGTTGAGACACAGATGTAGAGAACAAACGTATGGACACCAAGGGGGGAGAACCATGGTGGGGTGGGGATGGTGGTGTGTTGAATTGGGCAATTGGGATTGACATGTATACACTGCTGTGTATAAAATTGATGACTAATAAGAACCTACAGTATAAAAAAAACCCAAACAAAATAGCAACTAATACTAAACTTTCTTTGGGTTATTTGTATGGAAATATGTTAATATAAATGTTTCAGACATTACATGAAATTTCTAAAAATCTTGTATGTTCTG
>NC_041214.2:126301734-126329862 GCF_002837175.3 Physeter macrocephalus
TGAACTGAATGAATAAGCATTTTCAGAACTCTAATGGAAAACTGATGAATTCATAAAAGTGCTAACAAAAGATCAAGATAAAAAAATTAATTACATGGGACTGAGTGAACTGATGAGGATGATTATAATTTTTGTGACTTTCTGTTTGAATAAAAAAAAAGAAAAAAGAAAAGCAATGACAAGGAAGGTAAAGGACTATAGTTCAAATGTTATATAAAATAAATAAATATGCTGAATAGTTATGCTCTAAAAAAAAGAATGTCTTTCAAGGAACAGACATTTTTAATTGTATTACGTTAAATTTATCAATATGTTTATCTGTAAGCAATGCTTTTACCTTTGAATCAAGTATTTGCCTAACCCAAGTTAGAAGGGTTTCTCCTATGTTTTCTTCTACAATTCATATAGTTTTAGTTTTAACAGTTTTTTGATTCTATTTGACAATTTTTGTATTTGGTTAGAGGTATAGATCAAAGTGCATTTCATTTGCATATAGAAATCCAATTGTTCAGGTATCATTATTGAAAGATTATTCTTTCCTCACTGAATTGTCTTTGGACCTTTGTCAAAAATCAATTGACCACATAGGTATGAGTCTATTACTAGACTGTCAGTTCTGTTCCTGTAGTCTATATTTCGCTTTTGGACCCATTACTACATTGTCTTTATAACTATAGCTTTATAATAAGTATTGTAAATCAAGTAGTATTAGTCCTCCATGTTTTTTCTTCTTTTTAAAGCTTGCTTTGGTTCTTCCAAGTCCTTTGACTCTCCATATGAATTTTTTAGGATCAGTTTTTCAGTTTCTGAGAAAAAAGTCTGCTGAGATTTTAATTGGGATTGCATTGATTCTATAGATTAGTATGGGAGAACTGACATCTTAACAATATTGATTCTTCCTATCATTGAACATGGTATGTCTCTACATTTAGGTGTTCTGTAATTTGTTAAAGCAATATTTTGCAGTTTTCAGCATACAGACCTTGTACAACTCTTGCCAAATTAATCCCTAAGTAATTCATATTTTTTGATGCTATTGTAGTTGCAAGTTAGAAAAATTTAATTCTCTCTCATGAGTTGCTAGTGTCCAGAAATACAATTAATTTTTGTGTTTTGATCTGATAGTCTGTAATTTCACTAAACTCACTTATTAGTTCTAGTAGCTTTTTTGAAGTTTCCAGTCAATTATCTACATAGACAATCACATCATTTTTGAATAAGGACAGACTTTCTTCTTCCTTTCCAGTTTGGAAGGATTATTTATGTATTTATATTCCCTGATAGAACTGTCCAGAATTTTCAGTACAATATTGAATGAAAGTGGTGAGAGTGGACATCCTTGTGTTGTTGCTGATTTTAAAGGGAAACATTTAGTCTTTCACTACTAAGTATGTGAGATGAAGGATTTTTATAGATGGTATTTATCAGGTTGAGGAAGGTCCCTCCTCTTTATACTTGGCTGAGAATTATTATCAGTAATGGATGTTGGATTTTGTCAAATTCTTTTTCTGTGTTTATGAAGAATAATCACATGATTTTTCATTTTAGATTTTCAGTATGATAAATTATATTAATTTTTAAATGTTAAACCAACCTTTCATTCCTTAAATAAGCCCTATTTGCTCATGATGTACAATCCTTATTATATATTGTTGGAATGAATTTGCTAATTTTGTAAAAATTACCAATTTTATCAATCTTTTCAATAAATTAGGTTTTGCTTTCTTTGGTTTTCTCCATTAATTTTGTTTTCTATTTCATCGACTTCTGTTATGATCATTTAATTTCTTCTACATACTTTGGCTTAGTTAGCTTTTCTTTTTCTTATTTCTTAAAGTGGAAGCTGAGGTTACTGACTTGAGAATTTCTTCTTCTATAATACAGATTTTAAGTGCTATACATTTTCCCCTAATTACTGCTTTAGTGGCATCCCACTAAATTTCTGTCATATTGTGCTTCTATTTTCATTTAGTCTAAAATATTTTCTAATTCTATTTTAATTTTTTTTTAATCCATGTCTTATTTAGAAGTGTGTTATTTATTATCAACCATTTTGGGGTTTTCCAGATATGTTTCTCTTATTGTTTTCTCATTTAATTCCATTGTGGTCAGATAGCATTCTTTATAATTTAATCCATTTAAAGCGATTGAGACTTATTTTATTGTCTATATAAATATATATATATTCTATCTTGGTAAATTTTCCATGTGTACTCAGTGTGCATTCTACTGTTGTTTGATGGAGTGCTTTAGTGGTGTCCACTAAGCGAAGTGTGTTGATAATGTTCAAATATTCTATATTGTTATTGATTTTCTGTCTATTCTATCATATATTGAGAGAAGAGTATTGAAATTTCCAACTATAATAGTGGATTTGTCTATTTCTTCTTGCAGTTTTATCAGTTTTTGCTTTATGTGTTTTGAAAATCTGTTTTTAGATACACAAAGATTTAGGATTATTATGTCTTCCTGATAAATAGACCCTTTTATCATTATGAAATAATCTTCTCTGTCCCTGGTGATATTATTTGCCTCAAAATCCACTTTGTCTGATATTAGTATGGTTGCTCCAGCTTCCTTTTGAATAGTGTTAGCATAGCATCTCTTTTGTATATTTATATTTACATTGAATTTATTATAGGCAGCATTGAGTTGGGTCTTTTTGTTCTACCCAATCTGACAATCCTCTTTTAATTGGAATATCTGGACCTATTATATCTAATATGATTATTAGTATGGTTAGGTTTAAGTCTATTATCTCTTATTTGTTTTCTTCTTGTTCCTCCTGTTCTTTGTTCAGCTTCCCTCCTTTTTCTGCCCACTTTTGAATTGAGTATTTTTTTAGAAATTCCATTTCATCTCTTTTGTTGGATTATTAGTTATACCTCTTTGTTATTTTACTAATTGTATTGATTTTTTTGTATACATCTTTAACTTATCACTTTATGACATCAAGTGATTTTATACACCATATGTAAGTCAAAGATAGTTTACTTCTGTTTTTACTTCTTAGTCTTTATACTATTTTTAAACTCATTTTATTTGTTATAAAACAGTCAATACATTGCAACTGTTTTGTTTAAACAGTTATCTTTTGAATAAAATTTAAATTATAGGAAAAAATTCATATTTTTTAACCCATGTAGCTATTTTTCCTGATGCTCTTCATTTCTTTAGATGCATATTTTCATCTGGCATCATTTTTCATCTGCCTGACAAATTTTAAATTTCTTGTAATGTAGGTCTTCTCAAAATGAATTCTTGCCTCTTTTGTATGTATGAACTATCTTTTATTGCTTTCATTTCTGAACATGTTCACCGAATATTAAACTCTAGGTTGTCAATCTTTCACATCTTTAAAAATGTTGCTCTACTTTTTGAGTTTTTCCAATGAGAAATCTGCTGTCTTCCTTATTTTTGTTTGTCCGTACACAATATGCCTTTTTTCCTGTGGCTGCTTTGAAAATTTTTCCCTTTATGACTGGTTTAAAGCAATTTCATTATAAAGTGTGTTGGTGTAGTTTTCTTCACATTTTTTGTGCTTAAGTCTCATTTAGCTTCTTAGAATGTGGGTGTTTACTTTTCATAAAATTCTGAAAGTTTTGGTCACTATTTCTTCAAATTTTTTGTAGGCTCCTTCTCTTTTCACTACTTCAGGGATCTAATTATATATATAAAAGTTTGCTTAAAAGTGTTCCACAGCTCACTGGTGTTCTTTGCATTCTCTTTTTAAAAATTATTTTTTCTCTTTTAAATTTTGCATAGTTTCTATTGCTATTTCTTCAATACCTTAAATATTCATTTTAAACAATGCAGTTTTTATCTCAAGAAGTTTGAGTGGGTCTTTCTCATATCTTCAATATTTCTACTTAACTTTTTAGACATAAGTATTCCAGGTATAATAACTGCTATTTTTTCCTTGGGTCTGCTAATTCTAACACCTGTGTGAGTTTTAAGTCATTTTTGGTTGATTGATTATTCTCCTCAATATGCGCCATGTCTTCTTGCTTCATTGCATGTCTGCAAATCTTTGATTGAATGCCAGAACTTATAAACTTTACTTGTTGAGAGGATGTTTTCTTATTCCTATAAATATTCTTAAGCTTCCTTCATATATGCAGTTAAGTTACTTGGAAACAGATCCTTAGGGTCTTGCTTTTAGGAGTTGTTGGCTCCAGAAAAGCAGTCAGCATAGAGCTAATTATCCCCCACTATTGAGACAAGGTTTTCCTGAGTACTCTACACAATGACACATGAATTATGAGTTTTTCTAGTCTGGCTGAAGGGAACCAGTATTTTTCCTGGCCCTGTGTGAATGTTAAGCACTGTTCTCTTTAATTCCTTTGAATGGTTATTTCACAGTCTCTAGCAGTTTCCTCAAATGAAAAGACTGATCAGTACTCTGTGGAATACTCAGCAGGGACCATGTGAATGACTCTAGGTTATTTCTCTGTGCAGTTCTCTCCTTTATGGTGTTGTCCTATGAACTCTGGCCTCTTGTTCTCTCTGGACCTCAGCTTCCACTTCCTCAGGCCACATTCTGCCTATGTTCCTCATCCCTGAACTGTGGCTTGGAAATTCTCTTGTGGCAGTAAGCTAGGACATTTACAGGGCTCACCTCATTTGTTTTCCATCTCTCAGGGATCACTTTCTTTGGTTGCCTGATGCCCAGCACCTTGATTTGATATTTTTGTTGTTGTTATTGTTTCATATAGGACAGTAAATCCAGTACTTGTTACTCCATCTGACCTGAAGCTGAAGTCCCAGCTGATCGTAACAATGGAGATGGGTGATAGGAAGATTAAGAAACTCTATGCGTAGTTCTTTTGTAGAAAATTCAGCTTATGGTAAAATATTGAATCAAAGTTTCTTTCTACATACACATACATATATATATATCTTTTTAATTTAAACTACATTCCCCATACTCTGGAGAAGTATCGATTTTAATGAGCAAGAAATCTATTCCAAATACTGTTCACAAAAAAAGAAAAAGAATAAACAAACCTAGATACTGTACGAGTATCTGTCATTTAATAAGTAGTGATAACTTCACAGAAATGTGTACCTCAAATCCCATCTCTACAATCCTTTCATATTGGAGCTATTCTTAGATTTTCTGACCTCATCCTACTAAGGAAAAGTTTCAACCTTTCTCTGTCAAACAGTTTTTTTAGCTCAGAAGTACAGTATAACTAATAGAATAGTGAGTCGAGTAAAATGATAAACGCTCTCATGAAATAATTTAATGTGGTTGGTCTAGGAAATGTTACCTTCCTACATAATAGTTAATTTAGGAACTGTTAATAAATGTGGGCAAGCAGGGATATCTGCAAGATTAATTATCTCAAGAAAGTTCTCAAGAGAAGTTTTGACATTGGTAAGTTTATACCTAGACTGTTAATTTTATGTAAGGACAGAATCTTTGTTAAAAAAAAAAATCCTTTAATACCAATATCAAGTAAATAACCTGTGTTTCACTGCATTATCTTTGAATACTGTGAGTCTTTTCAAGTTTTAAAGGCATTATTACAACTGCTAATAAAAAGAAAAGAGCATAAAAGAAAAGAAGATCTTGAAAAATAGGAGACATTTCTAGAAAAGATGGAAACATTTGAATGAAAATAGACGGAAGCAAATAGTGGAAGAATTAACAAACTGAAAAGCAATTTCCAAGTATTCAATGGCCTATGTTTCTCAGTGTTGTGTGAAATTTTTGTATTAGCTACTAAAATGAAATAACTAGTTAGAAAGACAAGTAGAATGAGGAGTTGCTATTAAATTATTTTAAAAATCTAATAGTATAGGGAAAATGATCTCAAAAGGAGAAAAATAAATTCTTAAAATCTAGGCCATTTATCTGTGATTTTCTATATTTCTTAAAGTTCTGTACTTTAAACTTTGTGGTACATCACATAAAGACAGTCACTTTTTTTCACTGAAGATCAAGTTATCAGCAAAGTACAAAATGGTAATTAAAAATTTCTAGTTCAGTGACAGGCACACATTGTTCTTTTAATGAATCAGATTATCTCAACTTTGTAAGGATTAATTAGGTACTTGTAGCAGTTCCTTTAAATTTCTCAGAACACTATGCCACCAGATAACTAAGTGGCAGCCTTGTAAACTCAAAGAGTTAAGCTCAGAAAATCTATTACACTTAATTCCATTAGAAGAGTCAGAAATTTTTGATTAACTATGATATTACTAAAATATTAGCATATATTTTAATTTAATATTAACGTTTGTGTAAGCACTAAACACCGCTGGAGGAAAAAGGGGGGAAACGAATATTGCAATAATTTTTCTTTTAGAAAAAACTAAAATCATAGAAAAATAGTTTTTGAAACCTGCATGTATTTTCTCTCCAAAATCAACAAATATTAATATTTTATCTTAGTTAACATTATAAACATAAAAACAGTTATTTTCAAATAATTTTAGATTTATAGAAAATTTGCAAAGACAGCACAAAGAATTCCCATATACCTTTACCCAGCTTCCTCTAATGCTAAAATCTTGTATAAGGACATTTATCAATCCTAAGAAATTAACATTGGTATAATACTATTAACTGAACTGGATATTTTATTAATATTTCATCTTGCTTTATTCCAGAATCCATTCTAGGACACCACTTTACTTTTGGTCATCATGTACCCTTCAGTTGGTGACAGTTTCCCAGTCTTTTCTTGTACTTCATGACCTGGACGATTTTTAAGAGTACTTGGTCAGGTATTTTGTAGAGCATCTTTCAATCTGGTTTTCACTGATATTTTCTCATAATTAGGAATTCTCAGTGGATTTGGGGAAAGACTCTCTCAGAGGTGAAGTATGCTTTTTATCAAATCATATCAAAGGGTACCTCATATCAATATGTCTTTGTCACTTGTGGTGTTAACTTTGATTGCTTAGTTAAGATGGAGTCTGACAGGTTTCTCCACTATAAATTTCCTATTCTTCTGCTTTCCATATTCTATAATTTGGAAGCAAGTAACTAAATCCAGCTCACATTTCAGTGGAGGAGAATTAAGCCCCACTGCCTAGAGTAGGGAGGTTCTACATAAATTATTTGGAATTTTTCTGAAGGAAGATTTTTCCCTTCTCCCCCGTTTACATATTTGTTCAATCAATTATATACATTTGGGTATACTCATTGATATTTACTTTGCTCTTTTGGGTTATAAATACTACTACTACTAAGAGTCCAATACTACTCATTTACTTTATTGCTCAAATGATTCCTGCTTTGACCATTTGAGGACTCTTTCTGAGGACCACTTGAGGCTCTTGTGGTTCTTTTGACATGCCCCCATATTCTTTTTTTAAAAAACATTATTTTACTTTCTGGCACTATAAAATGCACCAGGCTTATCTTGAATTTCCCCTACCCACTCCTTGAATCAGTCATTTCTTCAAGGAGCTCTGGTTCTTTTTATTGGGGAATGGTGTTTAGAAACTAAGATCTGGGTGCTGGGTTTGCTTGTTGTTACTGGGGTGTCACTGCTTCCCTATCCTCTCAGCAGACAGAGCTAAGAAATATATGTATTATACAAATCAATGTATACACATTCTTTGGTATTGAAATTCCTGTGTGTGCGTGTGTGTGTGTGTGTACCTGAGTTCATATTCCTATCTCTGACTCTAGCATCACAGGGTCTATTCTATCTTTCCCCCATTGCTTATTTATAACCTCAGTCTCTGACAGCCAGAAACCTGGCTTCCATTGTCTACAATTTATTTACTTATTTTTTTTCAATTGTGGGACATGCAGAGTAGCCTAGCAGAATTGCAGAATTCCTAGCCCATACCCTTGTGAAAAATAAATTTACCAATTAGATTACAGTGTTTATGTATAGTTCTTTATTTACCCTTACAGTATATAGTCAAAACAGTGTTTTCCAAAGTTAATTTATGTCAGCTTCTTTTTTCTCTATAATTTAGTTTTAAAGATAACTTCCTTGAAAAAAACCCCCCACAATTATACACTATATGGAATTTAGAAATGTAATGTTGCAAAGGTTCATTTTGAAGACGATTGTCATTAATTTTTACACAAGCAGTATCCTAAAGCATTATAATCTATCATAATTATAACTCACCCACCCCAATATTATCAGAGCTCTTTGTCCTTTGGGTGGGGCAATTAGGAGAGTCCTTCTATTGGGCTGAAGGAAGAGTTGGGAAGGCTATCTGCTGTAATTTTTATTAGATATAGGCATCAAAGCTCAACTCTGCCTCCTCCTCCTAAATTAATTGAGTTGCCTTGGGCCAGTATCCTTCCAGTGATGGTCTTGATATTATCATACTGTAATGTCATATCTTCCCAATGATATGCTTTACTACAATCTATACTATAGAATATGAAACTTAGGTTTTGAGAGTGACTTGCCCAAGGTCATATGGCTCATAAATGACAGAGTTTGAGACTAGAATTCAAATATGTTCAAAGTCCAAAATATGAGAAATTATTATTCTCAGGTTAAAACTTTATGTCCTACAGCAGAATATGGTATGACTAGGTTTATGGTTAAAGCACCCAGATTATTTTGCTTTAGTAAATAGGCATTTTATAGTCTTTTGAGCCATCCTTTGCCTGTTTCTTTATTGTCAGTGGGCTCAACCTATGCAACTCCAAAGACATTTCTACCTAAAGAATATGTAACAGGGTAGTATCCTAGTCAACTTCCCTACCCTTTACAATATGTCCTTCAATAACTTGGCATGGTCATCTTACAATGCAATTTGAATAGATCAGCATCTCTGACAAGGCCCTATGTGAATAATTTAGCTTTGACCTTGAACATGTAAAACATAAATTCTAATTATTTTAAAAATGTTCCAAGTCAGTATAATTCCTTTTTTAAAAAAATGAGAATTTGGGAGTATCTAGTATGTACTCATCAGGGTACTTGCAGATAACAAATTTTCTGAGAAGAGTTCTGGTTCTGTCTAGCACAAAGCTTATCAAACTACAAGTGATGAAGGAAAAGTTATTTCCCCCACAATCAGTCATGGATCACTAGTTTCATAAAATAAAATTAAAATCATTTTTTCAGAGAAATAAAAATGATAAAATGTCAAATACAAGCCCACATTTATTATATTTTTCAGATATAAAATTATTCAAATTGACACTGAAGTTTTTAAGCACTTTCAATTCCTGTATTTTTCTTTATGGATTCGTAACAAGCATTTGTTTACTAACATTGATCCAAGGAACACATTGGTTCCTGGTTAGAGAGTTTCTTTAGAAAACCTCAGTTCAGTGTTAGTGTCCACCAGAACATATGTCAGGTTTCATTGACATAATAACACATTTCTTTTTTTTTCCTGAGGGTGTGCTAACCATCCTCAGGTCTTAACACCTTCTTACTTTTGTACTAATCTAGATTATTGCAAAGTTTGTATATGGAACACATCACTCTCCTTTGCTACTGTTTTGCCTTTGAAGAAATATAAATGCTAGCATTTATTGAATGATTATTATATGCTATGTTCTAAATACCTTATATGTATTGAGCCATTTAATCTTCTCAATATGAAAGCAGACACTATTATCATTCCCATTTTACAGAAATGGAAATTAAGGCACAAAGAGATTAACTTGCCATGGTCACACAGCAAGTGAGTGGCAGATAGAGATCTAAACCCAGGCAACCTAGTTCCAAGGTCTGTGTTCATTACAACAATAACATACTGCTATCCATAGGAAAAAACTATCTAGGAAAGGACTTTGTAGTTAATCTAAAATTGGATTCCAAGTATATTATTCAAAATGTTACTCAATACCCATCATTTATAGATTTCTAACTAGGAAAAACAATTCAAACTTCATGGAATTATAAATACCTAATATCTTTCCTTCTTTGTTTTTGCTACTTCTAGGAACCTAAGAACTGAGGTCTGAGCTCAAATGTCATGGATTTTTTCTGTTCTGATTTGTTGTTTTTTGCTTTTGTCAAGTATTGTTTCATTTAACACAAGTATTTTTATTAGCTACCTCAAATCCTATTTTTGAATAGGTGGTATATATATAAGCCAATTATTGTTCTAAAGCAATCCCTCAGCCATGTGAGTTGCAGCTTCCCATCTGCAATCATTGAGAACTCATTTAAACAAAACTGAATAGGTCTATCAGTATCCTAAGGCTGTCAAGACAAATTACCAGAAACTAGGTGAGTTAAAACAACAGAAATTTATTCTCTCACAGTTCTGGAGCCCAGAAGTCTGAAATCAAGGTGTTGGCAAGGTCATATTTCCTCTGAACGCTCTGGGAAGAATCTGTTCTTTGCCTTTTCCACCTTCTGGGGCCTGTTGGTATTCCCTGACTTGTGGCTGTATCACTCGAATCTCTGCCTTCACAGTCACATTGCCTTCTCTTCTCTGTGACTATCTCCTCTGCAGTTCTCTTCTAAGGACACTCTCATTGGATTTAGGACCCATCCAGATTATCCAGGATGATCTCCTCAAGATCCTTAATCTAATTGTATCTGCAAAGACCTTCCCCAAATAAGGTAACATTCACAGGTTCTAAGGATTAGGACATGGGCATATCTTTTGGGGGACCACCATTCAGGCTACTATAATAGGTGATGGGGGTAGGAGATAACTTCCTATAAGCATATTAAAAGAGGCTTTAACCCATGGGCTTTGTGACAAATTTTATATGATAAAAAAGTCCCCGCCCCCACCCTGCTGCCCCATTTTCTGGCTCTCTGCTTGGTTCTGGACTGGCAAGGTTTGCCAGAGACCTGAGTTTCATTTAGGTAAAGTTGACAGATACATTGTTTTAAATTTTTTTGTTTAATTTTTAAATCTTAAAAAAAAAAACTTGCATTTATCCTTCACAGTCACCTTGCTGAAAGGCAGTATAAAATAGTTCTCCTAGACTTTAGAAAGCAGTGTGTTATTATTATTAACTAGTATTCTGAAGAATCGCTGCAATCTTTTCAGAATGACTCCATTACGATAAGCTCAGCTACCTGATTCTTTCTTACAAGATCTTGCACCTGAAAGTTTGCAAAACTTTCAGATAAGAAACAATTGAGAAGTACTGAAAATTTCAGATATAAAATAATCACTAGAGGGCTTTCCTGGTGGCGCAGTGGTTGAGAGTCCGCCTGCCGATGCAGGGGACACGGGTTCGTGCCCCGGTCTGGGAGGATCCCACGTGCTGCGGAGCGACTGGGCCCGTGAGCCATGGCGGCTGGGCCTGCGCGTCCGGAGCCTGTGCTCCGCAACGGGAGAGGCCACAGCAGTGAGAGGCCACTAGAGATAACATTAAGGCATAAAAGATGCCTGTACTTTGAGTGAAATAAAAATGACTGTTTTGCTTGGGTAGGTCTGAGGTAAAGGGAAATTGCTTAAATTCTAACGGAGAGGACCAGATGCTCAGAGGATTTGTCACAAAAATTAGAGCCTTTCACCTTTATATCACTGGTTCTCATACAACTTAGGACAAAAGTAATTGAAAATGATTATCACCTAAAAACAATTAAATACCATCTCTGGAAAAGTTGTTTGCCTCACTCTGGTTTCCAGGTGGTAACAATCACCATCACATTGAACACTCACCACTTGGCCATCTAAGTAGAGAGGTGAGAGGGTGAATGAGTCTGAAGACAGAATGAACTTCTCTTCCTCCAGGGTCCCCTGAGAGGCTTGGCAGGTGGTAGAGGGGACGTTTGGCTGGCCATTGCCTCTGCTGAATTTAATCCAGAAATAAGTGGATGTCAGTTTAGAGACTGGGATACCAATACTTGCCAGCCATTAGATCCACCTTTTCAATGGAGAGTCTTAGTTACAGTCTTATGCAAGATAAACTGTTAAACGACCTTTATGAGGAGTAATTTACACACCATAAAATTCACCTTTTTAAATGTATAATTCAATGATATTTTTATAAATATATAGGATTGTGTAACCATTGCCTTATCAAGTTTTAGAATATTTCAGTGGAGAAATTTCAAGGAATATATATCTAATTAAATTCCATTACTTCAAAGAAGATAATACTTATAGCACTGAGGGGCAGAGGGAGAAAGAGCAAGAGGAAGGAAGACAAATGATAGGATTTTAAAATTTCATTAAATTTTAAAATATGGTATTAATACAACTGTATACTATTTGAGCTGTCATTGTTTAAATTTTCATGTATGAATTGTCTAATATTGTGAATATCTTAATGGATTATATCAAAGTTCTTTACATGATCATAATGCTTTACTATAATGCCTTAAAAATAGTAGGCATTCAAATATTTAATTTGTAAAATAAATAAAACTAACCATCCTCATGTTTCTTCCATGTTTAAGTATTCCATATCCAGAATCAATGAATAAGTTAAATATTAATATGGAGAAATTGGAATGTGTGTTATGGATATAGGGATGGAAAAGCCACACTTTCCTCCTAAAGTAAGTATATTATCCATTAATAATAATAGTAATAATTATAGCTAACACATATAGTGCTTACTATACGATAGACACTATCCTAAGAACTCATTAAATAATTAACTATTCTTATTTAATCCTCATTATACTTTGCAATTAAGAAAATGAAGGTATAGGGGATGGACCTAGAGAGAAGGGAAGTCAGAGAGAGTAAGACAAAAATCATATGATATCACTCATATGTGGAATCTAATTTTAAAAAATGATACAAATGAACTTATTTACAAAACAGAAACAGACTTAACAGATATCGAAAGCAAACTTATGGTTATCAAAGGGGAAATGTGGAGGGGTGAGGGATAAATCGGGAGCTTGGGATGACCACACACACACTACTATATATAAGATAGATAACCAACAAGGACCTACTGTATAGCAGAGGGAACTCTACTCAATATTCTGTTATAATCTATACGAAAAAAGAATCTAAAAAAAAATGAATGTATGTGTATAACTGGATCACTTTGCTGTACACCTGAAACTAACACAACATTGTAAATCAACTATACTCCAATGAAATTTAGAAAAAAAGAGAAAATGAAGGCATAGAGAGGCAAAGTAATTTGCCAAGTTTTGTGGGGGAGCTCTGATGAGAACTCAGGCAGTCTGGATAAGTCCATTCACTGCTCTTATCTAACCACAAACAACTTTCAACCACTTTTTGTCAAACACTTTTCTTAACCTTGCTAAATCAGTATCTAGACCTAACAAAGATCTTTTAATTCCCTTATTGTTTTAGCCACCCTTACTAACTGAATTCCATGGCTAAGTATTATGTGACATGGTCACCAGCACAAGTTTCTCAGCCCTACTAATCTACTATTCTCACGCTGTAAATCTCCAACTCTAGCTTCATTCAAATACTTATTTTTTTGAGCTCACACACCCAGCTTATCAAGCAATGAACAAAAACTAATGGTTGGGCCATGTGGCACTATTTCAGGTATCTGATATCCAGCCTCTGTTGTGCTCTCATCATTATTCAGGAATCCTCTTGTCCTTGACTTGTTTTTTCTCTTATCTCACAGTGGCTAAACATCTTTATTAGCTCAAATTCTGTCACAACTTTCTACCCTTTTCTTTCTCAATAGATGAGAAAAAAATGATCAGCAGTTCCAAATCTTCAGAGATTAAATAGGAAAACTGAAAACTGCCCATTTGGGTTTAACAGCTAGGTGATTTTGGGTGTTTTTGAAAGAGGGGTTTCAATATAGTAGAAACATAAGTGAGCCCACAGTGTGTTAAACAGTAAATGAGATAGTCTCTCAAGCACTTGGCAATGAAGAAAGAGGAGTGTTATGGTCAAGGGAGAGGAAGAGAATTGAGGGCAGGGCTGCCACTCACTTTTGTGATTTAGGAGGAAGTGCCTCCTGTTGGTGGGCACACTCCTAAGGTTTCATAGCTTGAGGAGGGAGAGGCACCTTCATGCAAAGGCAATGGTTCTCATTTGCCCTGTTGGTTGGGCATACCTTATGCAGTGTATGGCCTGTAAAACTGTGATTGCCTTGCATGAGGAAGGGTTTTTGTTTCTACAGTTATGCAGTTTTGTTTGTTTTTTGGTATTCCCTAGAGGCAGTCTGGATGTAGGAACGGGGAAGGCAAATTCAACAACTATAGGTTGAGATTTTGCCGTGTAAGTATGGTAAGGAGACAAGATAGTTAATAACACTGGCAAGTTTCATGGGTAGTGGGATCTAGGATGGGTAGCAAAGGAAAATGTGGCAGACATGATTATCCATCTGCTTTTCCATGTCAATTGAATCACCATTTTATCGAGATGTTGGGCAGCAATGCAGTAAGGGAAGGTGGACCCAATTCAAGCAGTGAATCACAATTAATTTAAACCAAGCATGGTAGTCATATTCCTCCATGTCAGTGGTGTAGGGGTGGGTATGTGACCTAGCTCTAGCCAAAGAGCTATGGAGGAGTTTTCCCTTAGGCAAAGATGCACGGTATAAACATTTTCCTTTCCTTTAAATGTGGCCTTATGAAGAAGTGCCGCTTAGAGCTGTGGCAGCCATTTTATAACAATGAGGAGACAAAATTGAGGTCAAAGCCTACATAATGAGGAAATGAAAGAACCAAGGAACCTGGGTTATCAATGACATTATTAAAGATAAAAGGGTTATTATCACTCTGCTCTTTCTGGAATTTCTCCTTTGTCTTCTCAGAAACCACATTCTCCTTTATCATCACTGCTGGTTTTTATTTAAAGTTACTTACTTTCTACTTCTCTCTCTAGAGTTTGGTCACAGATCTCTGTTTTTCTTTTTTTTCTCCTAGTAATTTTCAACAAGGGATACCTGTTAGTTTTAAAGAGTATATTTCATATTATTTAAAAGTTCTTTTACTTTTAAAGTTCTTTTTTGGTATTTTAAAAACACCTTTACTGAGCTATAATCCACATGCCATGCACCTACTTAAAATGTACAATTCCAATAGTTATGAGTCTAGTCACAGAGCTGTGCAACCATGACCACAATCAATTCTAGAAAATTATCATCACCCCTAAAAGAAACCCTCTCCCCATTAGCAGTCATTCTCTATTTCCTTCAGTCCTGGGAAACCAATACTCTACTTTCTGTCTCTACAGATTTACCTATTCTGTGAGCTTTATGACAACTGGGACTTGTATTATTCATCACTAATCCCCAGTATACCTAGGAAACTGGCTGGCACATGGGATTTCAATAAATACTTTTTCAATAGTGAACAAGGTAGAATGGGTCCCTGCTCTCTTGGAGTTTACATTCTAAAGTGGGAGATCAATAAATAAAAGACAAAAAGATACACAAATTTTGTTAACTGTTGCATAGGAGAGAAGATATTGAGCTATTTAGATAGTGGAATTAGAGGCTTCTTAGAGATCAGTTGACATTTATGGTGAGACCTCAATGAATGCAGGGAAGGAAACAGCTATGGGAAGTGAACTTTCAATAGAGAGAAGGGCAAGTAAAGTCTCAGAGGCTACAAAGTGCTCAGTGAGTTTCAGGAAAGTCAGTGTGACTACAGAATAGTAAAGCCAGAGAATGATAAGCAGTGGAAAGGTAGGCAGGAACCAGATTATGGAAGCCTTGTTAGGGAAGAGTAGGGAGTTTATTTTTAACTCCAGGTGAACCAAGCATGTCACTTAGGTTGTATGATTTATTCCTTGCATAGAGCCTTACTATTCAAACTGTGCTTCCAACCTGCAGAGGCAGCATCACCTCTGAGCTTGTTAAAATTACAGAATATGAGGCACCACTCAGAACTAAAAGTCTGTTCTTTTAACAAGATCCCTAGGTGATTCACATGCACATTAAAGCTTGAGAAACACTAGAGAATGGATTGGAGGTGAGAAAGAGAAAGGGGAAACCCTTAGATATGTTAGTCCAAATGAGAGAGGAAGGCTACCTGCATAAGAACGACAGCAGAAAGGATGAGAAGACTGACTTAGGGTATGTCTTGGAGACACTTGGTTTAGGACTCTTAACCAGCTAAACACAGATTTCAATAGGCAGGATTTATGAGAAAGTTTAGGATTGGAGATACAGGTCTGTGGGTCTATTGGGTATCCTGCTTCTGAGTTTCAACTGTTGTTTCATAATTTACAAATGTTTGCATGTTGTCATCTTTATGGGAAATAAGACATGCCTTTCTGAACGTTTTCCAACTCCTCCACTCTTTCACTTTGAGGCCCTCTGTTCCTAGATATCTTTCATCAAGTCCTTATTAACTCCTTCACAAAAAATGTTTTGAACATTTTAAAATTCAAGGTCCATGGCTGATCAACACGTCCTTCTCCACAGCCCCTTGGATTGTCCACACCTGTAACTTAACTGGGACAGATATACTCCAAGCCTCTCCAGTTTCTAAGTACAAAGTAGCTTGGAAACTCCTGGGTTGGTGGGTCCAACTGTCTCGGTGCACAATTCTGTACTCTTAAAAGAGGATCTGTGAACTAGAAACCCGTCATTTAATCGGAAAGAATATAAGTAAGTTCCAAGTGGGGTAGACTACCTAGCGACCCCCATTCTTAGGCCAAGATGAAGCGATTTCTTGCCTTATCACTTCGTTAGTAAGTGGCACAGCTGAATTCTAATGCTCTTCCCTGTACCGTTTGTCTCATTAAGAATAGTTTAGGGCTTCCCTGGTGGCGCAGTGGTTGAGAGTCCGCCTGCCGATGCACGGGACACGGGTTCGTGCCCCAGTCCGGGAAGATCCCATATGATGCGGAGCAGCTAAGCCCGTGAGCCACGGCCGCTGAGCCTGCGCGTCCGGGGCGGGGCCTGTGCTCCGTAACGGGAGGGGCCATAGCAGTGAGGCCCGCGTACAGCAAAAAAAAAAAAAAAAAAAAGAATAGTTTGTTGAAAAGGTTTGTTTACAGCAATTATTTTAAAAGGCAAAAGGGCCTTTTTCTTTCTTTCTTTCTTTTTGAGGTTATGGGGAATGGTAAAAGTTTTCATAATTCCAATTCTCAGTCGTTGGTAACCCAGAGAATAATATCAGAACACCAGAGTATCTCTGGGACGATTACAGGATTCTCTCAGAACTTAGAGAAGAAAAGTCCCTTCCAAGAAAACCACATATCCCTTTAAAGGGCACGCCGCCCTTCAGTGAGACTTGTTCAAAGAAAGAAAAGCTGGGGGGATGGGGAGTGGCACGGCGGTTCTCCGCAGCCAAGAATGGGTCAGGGTAAGAGAGGTCAAGGCTGAGCGAGGTCCGCTCGGGACCGCCTCCTGGGGTGGCCTGGGCACCGGGGCTGAGACGCGGGGGAAGGAAGGGGCAGGCCTCCGCGACATCCCCGTGCGAGCCGCGTGAGTAGGCGGAGAGGCCTGGGCGCCTCCTCCCCTCTCGGGACGTGCGTCCGGGGATCACTCCGGGTCCTGCTCCTCCCTGCCGGCGGGGGGGAGAAGGGGAACAGGCGGCCGTCCTCTCCGGCTATAAAGGGAACTGGGCCTCCCGCGGCTTGCCTCGGCTCGCCTGGGCGTCCTCCCGGATAGAGCTCCCGCTCCCGCTCCACTCGACCCTCTCGGGGCTCGGCTACTCGGGCTGCGGCGGAAGATGGCGGCGGGCCACCCGGCTCGGGAGGCTCGGTCCGAATGCTCTGAGGAGGCGCTGGCCGCTGCCGTAGCGGACGTGCCCGAACTAGCCCGACTTCTAGAGATAGACCCGTACCTGAAGCCCTTCGCTCCGGACTTCCAGCGCAGGTACAGCCCCACCTTGGTGCTGTCCCCCGACTCCCCCCCGCCCCCCCACTGCCCCCCCCACCCCACTCCACAGAACCCAGCAGCCCGCCTTCCAGCCGCGACCTTGCGGCTGGGGCCGCCCGTTGGCTCTCGGACGTGCGGGCCCCGCCCCTCGCCGGCTCCACCCCCGCCGGCCCCGCCCCCAACCTTGGTGGGTAGCAACTTCCGGGCTTGGGCGACGAGTTGAGTCCGGTAATTGGGTTCAATGGCTTTCGGAGTTGAGGGTTGACAAGTCTTGCCGCCGGACTAGAGGCAGAAGGGCTGAATAAACTTTCCTCATCCTTCTCCCCTCCCTTCGAATCGGCAGTTTTGCGCCATTGGGTGTGTGCTTTGGCTGCCAGCACCCGTTTCCTCAGGTGCTGATGCGGAGTTAGGCAACTGCACTGCAGGTTTTCTGACCCTTCCATGGACCAGAGTGGTCCTGTGAATTAGCGTGTGCATAACACCCGGCCTGTGTAATTGAGCTTTTAAAACCTTCTCGCTTATTTTATAGCAAATACTGTGGATAGGATTCTTTCAGGCAGCTTTTCATTCCTTGTTAATATTCTCCCCCTCAGAGAAGATTAAGCTTATCTTGGTCTTTGTTTTTTACCCCTTGGGCCATAATTGATGAGTACTAACCCGTGTTTGGCATTGCCATCCTGAAGCTGGAGCAAGGCGAGGAAAGCCAGACTTCTAGAGGCCCACTTAGTATGCTTTACTTTTAGCTTGTCTCCCATCATGCTGAAGTTGCTAGGATAATAATTCCAGTAGTCAGCTGAACTTAAAAGGTATAATTTTTAAGACTAAAATAGTTGTTACGCTAGTTATAGTAGTTATATTTGTGAGATAAGCACATTGCGATTTAATGGTTTCTGCCCTTTTAGCAGAGCCACTTGAAAATTACCATGGCAACAGAATACCTAGTCACAGTTTCAAGTAATAGAAAACTTCTAGTAGTTACTTGGCAAGAAGCAGCATTGGGGGTAATGAAACACGGTTGATTTGGAGTTTGGGAAAATAAAAGTCTTAGGTTCGTGACCTGGCATTGTCACTTATTACTTGTACTCAATTCAGCAACTGTTTATTAAGCGTCCTTTAGGAACAAAAAGTAAGGGACACAAAGTTGAATACAACTCTTCATTCCAGAGCTTGTATATCCTAATGCATGGGCCCTCCTCAAAGGAGTCACCTTGAGCTGTTGCTAAATTAATCAGATGTTGGGCCTTTATATAAGCCATTCGGGGAGCAGCCTTGTGAAATTGCCTTCAGTGTTTACAATACGTGCTTTCAAAGAAATTTAGTGTATAATCTTCATTGTTCAGGATTGGATTTGATTTAGAAATAGTAAAAAATTTTAGAGCAAAAGATGGTGGTCCGACTCTTGATGACACTAATTTACTTGGATGCTTTGTAAAATGACACATAAGACATTTCTAAAAGCAGAGCTGTGGAAATGTTTTGTCTCTGTTTCTCCCCTCTCTGTTTTAAAAAAAATGATTACAGGTAGACAAACCTCCCTTGTTAAGTGTTTGTTTCATGTAATTCACTTCAGCTCCATTGGGATTGAAGCAGTTTTGATCCTCTTTCATGGTTTGTCAGAACTAATGAGAGGCACAAAGGCCAGAATAAAGAAGTGGGAGCACTCCAGTGTTCTTGATGAAAACGCTGGTCCAGTGGGTCCTTGTGCCTCACTCTGACCTGGATTCTACTTCTGGCCTTGGTTCTGAGTAATTGCCATTTTCCAGCACACATGTTCCCTTTAGGCATATCAAATAGTAATTTGGCATTTGGCAGCAGTAACTTTTACTGTTAGCATTTGAAGAATAAAAGAATTTCTCCTTCGTTAACTGTGGTCCTGATTACTTTTCCTATTTTCCGTTTATTTCTAATAACCCACTTAGGCAGTGTGTCTTTGGCCTAACACAGATATACAACCAGTCAAACATAGATGCAAAGTATGCTTACTAAGGAGTGAAGAAAATTTAGGGTACAAATAATAACAGTATAATGGTGATAGGGGAGGCGGTTTCTCATTGATGGACTGTCTTATTCTTTCTCAAACACCATGTCTTCATTAGAAATTCCATTATGTACCTTTGTTCTTGTTTACCTTTTCTGTAACTGTAGGAATGTTGAATCAAGCATGCGGGTTAGTGAATTACTCCGTGCCATAAAATAAAAATTAGACATTAGCGTGGGTGACAGGCCCTGTGATGTCTCATTGATTACCTCCTAAGATAGGATTTTCCTCTTGGCTTTCCTGCTTTTTTCACCTGTTATTTGTGCTGCAATTAGTTGCTGTATCATAATTCCAACATCGTAGTGTTTTAAAACAACGTTATTTGTCCCCATGCTACATGTCAGCGTGAGTCAGGCTCTCCTCATGGCAATCATTCAAGGATCTAGGCTGATGAAGTCTTCATTTTGAAACATGCTTCTACAGTGGCAGGGGCAAGGAACAGAGAACATTTTGAACTAGGCACTATTTCTTACAGCTTTTGCCTAGCAATCAGCCACTTCTGCTGATACACATATTGGCCAGTGTAAGTCAAATGTGACTTATCAACCACGTGGGTGGAACAGAAAACTGACATTTGTGAACAGGAGGATGAACAACACAGTTACAGTAACACTTGTCTATACCCTCTGTTAATATAGTAACTTTTACATATGTGATAGTATTTAACCCTAATAACAAAACTACAAGGTAGGAAGGGTGGGTATTTTTGTTTTTACTGTTTTACAGATGAAGAACCCGAGATTCGGTTGTGATGAGTTGTTCACATGGCTTGCTGCAGCTGGGATTAATCTTTCTTTAATAAAACTGTTTCAAGTTTTATTAAAGTTCACAAAAGTTGACTTAAGTTCACAAAAAATGACTTCTTGGTAATTTAGTGAATACCTCTTTCTCTTTATTTCTAGCATTGGACATTTTGGACCACTTATTAGATCCTTGAAGCCATGATGTGTACTCTTGCTTTTCTTCCATTATCTCTGATGGTTTCTCCTCAGCCTCTTTCAGATCATTAATATAAGAGATTCTCAGTGCTCTTCCCTAGGTTCCTTTATGTATTTCTGTTTTATACACATACTTTCCCTAAGTATTCTCATCCATCCCATGAATTCCATCTATGTACTGAGGCCGCCCACATCTATCTTCACCCTAAATCTCCCCTGGTCTTAGGTTCCTGGTCTTGTTTATAAATATCTGCATTTTGATATACTGTAAGTATAAAACTCAATGTGTATAAAACTGAACTTAGGGTTTTTCATCCCAAGCCTGATTGTCCTTTTATACCTTATCTCAGTGTGTGTTATCCTCCTCTACCAACTACTCAAGCCTAAAACTCAAGACTTATCCTTAATTACTCCTCTCCCCTTCTTTTTCTCTCTAAGTCTAGTCAGTAGTAGCTCCTAACTACTTTTTAAGTATATGTCACACTGTATTCCTACTGCTTTCCTCCTACTCAAGTTGCTAGCATCTCTAGCCTGGTTTATAAAAACAGCCTCACAGTTGTTCTCCCTTTTCAAATCTTCTCAACAATTCCATGGCTTTTAAGGTACAGTGTAGTCTCTTTCTCATGACCTACAAAACTCTGTATTATCTGGTTCCTGTCTACCTTTTTAGCCTTATCTTTGGATCCTCCTTCTCACTCTGTACCACCTAATCAGAAGGGGGCTAAGTGTAAAGAGGTAGCTAGGATGTCTGGGGGCTATTCTATAAGGGGCACTAAAATATCACTAGAATAAATTGGAAACACGATACCTGTTTTACACATGTAGTCCTTTCTTAAATATTGAAGATTTTCATTTTTTTATTTTGTGTAGGCTTGTGAGAAATAAGGAGTCTGGAAGAATCACTGAGTAAAAGGCAGGAGAGGTCAAGAACTAGAAACATTTTCTGATCTTTATCAGAAGAATGATGCTTTTGGCTTAGTAGAAATGAAGTAAAAAGGGAACCCATTTCTATATTTAATTCTTATTAATAGAAATAAGTTTTCTCTGCCCCATAAAATAGATCTTTACCATATGTTTAAAGAAGATCAATTTGAAGTGTGCCAGAATATTATCCAGTCTTGGATGCCACCTGTTTTGGTCTAGCCATGGGTCCAGCTATGGCTTTTGTACATGTTATTTCTTCTGCTTGATGCATACTTTGCTTCTGTCTTGTTAGTGCCTGTACGTACTTCAGGACACAGCCTAGAGATATATTAAATGCCTTCCCTGACTTCTTCCCATCCTCAAACCTTCTTCGCATGTCTTACCTACCACCTTGAAAACCTGTATTGTAAGGGTGATCATCCACTGTAATGTAGTTGTCTTTCTGCTCTTTTGTATCTCCCACTAGGTTATTTGCTCCTATGGGTAGGCACATTGTCTATATTGTTTGCTCACTGTTATATTCTCAGTCTGTAAAACTGTACCTGGCCTACAGGAAACGGTATAGTGTTTGAATGAACAGATGACTGAATGAATGTCTTTTGACTTTTGTTTTTCTCTTTTTCTATACCAGTAAGTCTCAGGTAAGCTCACCTTAAGCTAAAAATGTTAGGGATACTAGGGTGGACAGAAGGAGAAGAAGTAGTTGTCAGGAGTTATGTGTGGCAGTCTCGGGTAGGGGAATGTATGTTCAGGGAAAAAGCTAAAAATAACCAGAGAAAATAAAGAAATTTGTTATTAATTAAATATTTCCATATTCCACGGAGACTAAGGGTTTAATCACTGAAGGAATATTCAGTTTGAAGAGAGCCTCAGGTCAAATTGCATGCTCAAGAATAGGAAGAGAGGGCTTCCCTGGTGGCGCAGTGGTTGAGAGTCCGCCTCCCGATGCAGGGGACACGGGTTCGTGCCCCGGTCCGGGAAGATCCCACATGCCGCGGAGCGGCTGGGCCCGTGAGCCATGGCCGCTGAGCCTGCGCGTCCGGAGCCTGTGCACCGCAAAGGGAGAGGCCACAACAGTGAGAGGCCCGCGTACCGCAAAAAAAAAAAAAAAAAAAAAAAAAGATTAGGAAGAGAGGTTTTTGTGAGCTCAAGTGTGTTAAGTATCACAATTACAGTGAACATCTCTATTTTGTTAGAAATGAAAATAGCTTTTACACTGCTATCTAATCAGAACTAGAATGTAGTTTAGATTTCATGTAATAGCAACCACACCAAAAACTGATTCTCGTGGTGCAGAAATTTTATATTGTAGCTGAATGGTGCACTTTTCTCTCAGTGCCTGGCCAAGTTGTAGGCTCTGAAGAAAGTCAAATGTCAGTGATTCGAGAAGGCAAGAATACAAAAATTATAAGTCATACCTGGCCTGCTCTTCTTCACTAGTAGTAGATTCCTTTGCGCCTTGCAGCTGAGGTCTGTACTAACTCCAGAGGTCACTCCTGAATTCTTTACAGTGATGGGCAAGAGGCTGTGACCTCTTCTCATTTTCAAAGTGCCTTAAAATGACTCCATGGAGCATTTGGTTTAGTTTAGGCTCTGGCGCCTGCTGCACCATCTCCTGAGAAATGACTGTGTGTGGTAACTTCTTAGAGGATTCAGTTCAGCTCCCACCAGGCTGGCCCTAGTTAGTCAATGAGCTGATAACACAGACCCTGTGAAATGTGCTATCGTTTTAGATTGATAAGCATATCATGCTGCTGCTGTATAAAAGCGTGTGTAAAACTTCAATTATACATTTATAGATATTAAAGGAAAATATGAAAGGGTTTTCAGTGGAGAGAATTGCTGCTCTCAGCTACCTTTCATTCTAAAGTAACTTTATTGTTTTACAGAAGAGTAGATTCTCTTCATGTAGTGATGTCCACTCATCAGTAGATGCTCACTACTGTTTAGAATCCAGGTTTTGTTTTGTTTTTTTTGTTTTTTTTTGTGCTTAAGATCCAAGAGCAGCCCCTGTTCTGTTTTGTGTTTAGGGTAGCAAGAACCTAGTACATCAACAGAAGGCAAAATTCCACATCAAACACACGTTGTTATACAGTCTACATTCATTAATTTATTATACAATTGATATTAAGTTATGGTGACTTACCTGGTTGATTTTTGATGTTTAAAAGACCATAATAGCTGAGATCCTAAATTTAGCTTCTTCACATGTGAAATGGAATAAAAATAAACATATGGCTGAGTGTCCATGTTGCAAAGCACAAGAGCAAGATGAAGCTTGAATTTTAGCTGTCGTAAATGCTAAACAGCTTCGAATTTGAGGGCAACTTAGTCAACCTCTGTGAACCTCAGTGTCTTTTTTTTGAAAAATATGGATTGGACCCACCTTATAGGGGTTTCTTGAGGATGAGGAATATATGTAAAGATATCGCTTCTTTAATCCTGTATCCTGAAATCAACCATCAGATAAATAACCTGACTGGAAATTCCCCACAACTCTTCATTTTGCTGCTTAACAGCATCTTTACTTTAAGGGGTTCCTTCTCTTTCCTAGTAGTGCATTTGTGTGAATGAGGTGAGGAGGTGGTAATTTTAATCATAATCTAATGGAGAAAGAAAAGAATATGTTTAAATTTTGATCCTTAATTTGGAGAGGAAATGATAAGGCAGTTGCCAGTTTACTACAAGCTGAGGCAAGATGAATTCTGGGATGTAATGAGCACAAAGCTCCCTTTATTGAGAGAGGTAAATGCTACCCTGCAGAAACTCCAAATCACTCTTCTCTTGATCTTCCGTTTCTGTCTTTTCTCTTCTTTCATCTGACTGCTAAGTGTTCATATTCTTGTACATCAAACAGCTGCAGGGATTTTCTTCCCCTGAACTCTGGATGCTTGGAGGAATGGTCATACCGAGTTTACTAATAGCAGGAATGACTTTGAAAATACGAAGAAAAAATACATAATAGCAGCTTAAAAGTTTGCAAATGAAAGAATTATCTAGTGGAGTCTGAACTTATGATCTATTAATAAGAAAAAAAATTTAAATCCCATGTCTTGTCTTGTCTTTTTTATCCTCTCTTTTTTTATTTGATGATTTCAGTTCTTTTCAGTATGTTTGAATTTGCAATGAGATACATAAAACAAAGGAATGGAATACTCATGTGTATTTTAGTAGATCCACTGAAGGATAAATTACAATTAGACAGTTTCTGGGTATATGCCCTAGGTCTGTAATCTAAAATGTGATAATCAGAAACCAAGTCTGCAAATATATTTCTTGTATAGATAACCTTGAAGTTTTCCAAATATTTAGCAGTGAGAAATATTTCTTTTACTAATAAAATCATATGTTACTCAATATCATCAGTATAATTTATTTTTATTTTCATAAATGATAAGCAAGTAGCCACAGGTTGTATTTAATTATGAATAGCTGCATAACACAGCTACATTCTTTATTACTGAATGTGATAAAATCATTTACGCATTTAGGTGTACGTAACAGAAACCGAACATACCCTCAAAGAACAGAAAATCACGCAAACTGTTGAGTTATGGAAATAGAGGTTTGTATTTCTCACAAAGAAAGTGGGGGTAAGTGGTTTGGGCCTTAGCATTGACTCATCATTTATCTTTTGGTTCTACTATCCTTAACATATGGTCTTGATTCTAATGTTTAGAAGATGGCTGGGCATATCTAGGGCCCATATCTGTCTTCCTAGCAGGAGTACAAGCTAACTCACTATGTCCATTTTAGCCAAGCATAAATTAGTTTACCTGTAAACCCCATTTCATTCTTTCAGTTTACAAATTATTCATCAGAGCTGTCCCATGGCATGGCCATCCTTAGCTGAAAGTGAGCCTGCATAATCAAGGCTTTCAGTTGTACGCATATCTTCCTGAGAAATGCCTTTTTGTCTCATCTGTCACAACTTGCCTGGGCTCTTTCCTTTGCACCAATGAGGAGACAATGTCTGGATAAAAATAAAAAGTCCCAGTGATACCATGTTGTAGTTCCCCAATATCATATCTGTGTACAAATCTTTCTGAGCAGAATCCAGGCATTTCCACTTCTGAGAGAAGTCTTCAGCTACATCCCTCAGTATCACCAGACTCTGGGGCATGGCTTTCACTTTGCTCTACCTTGTATTTCTGGATTTCTGTATTTCTCTGGATTCTTTTCTTGGGACAAATACAGACACTTTTGCTTGCTCTAGTCCAAAATGAGCCTGTCTGGTTTCGCTTCAGTCCCCTGGCCCAATGATTTGGGGAGCACCGCTGTCTTCTCTTTTTAATTTCATAGGTATTTTACTCTTAAAAATAGGATGTTTTCAGAGGAAATGAGTTTGTCAGTTACTACTAATTTTTTCATGTTCTCTTGGGCTCATTCAAAAATGATCTGCTTTATTTTTAAGTTATTTGGAGAATATTGTATTTGTGGGGTGAGAAAGAAGAAAAGAACTAAAATAAAGATGACAGTTGATGCTCAGGCTTTAAAACATGAATAGTCTTTTGTTACCTAACTACATGCAAGTTTATGGGCTTTCACATTATACTTTTCTATTCTTTTAAAAGATTAAGATGTGTAAGCTTTGTTCTTCAGAACATACCTGCTACAGACTTACCATATAAATATAAGATTTTATCATCACAGAGAAGCCCAGTATTTCATCTTTGACAGTAAACCAAAGAACAATTTGTGGAAGAATGGGATTCCTCTTTTTTTCCTCTTTGGACTGTAAAGACAACATAATGATTCTTCTTTGATGTCAGAATAGATCAGTAATGTGTGTGGGGTCATATTAGTTTCTTTTTGTCCTAAGAGGTTATAGGTCTATTATCCATGATCATTTTAGGCTACTGTTTGGAGGACATGAGTAACTAATGTGTGAGTTACCATTGCTTTTTCATTGTTTTACAGTCTTTTCTCAAGAGGATTGGTTATTATTCCAGGATTCTAGAGATTCACAAACAAATTCATATTCGTCATTTCCAAGCATTTTTTCCCCCTCCAGTTCTCATTTTTCAGCATTAACAGTCTCTCATATTTTTGTTCGCTTATTTGTGCATTTTTTTGTTTACATGTGGGAGTCTTCCATCCTCTTGACCATTTCAGTTGGCAGTACTCTTTTGGTTGTGCAAGTTGTGCTTGCTAGTGAAGCATAGCAGCGTAGTGAAGTGAATGGGTCTCTTTTTGTTCAGTTCCCTAAAATGCCTTTTATTGAAAACTATCTGCTATCCATGCAGGATTAGGGAAACCTCTACTCACAAATTCAACACATAAGCAGGAAATACAGAGAAACAAGAGTGTTATCAAAACTGAAGTTTGGTTGTAGCAGGTTTACGGTACCTTTAGAGGACATTAAAAAATATAGTGAATTTAGAGAATTGCAAATTGTGTTAGACTATATTTAAAAAATTATTCTGAAATAATTATAAACCACAGGAAGTTACAAAAATAGTACAGAGAAGGCCCCTGTACTATTAGCCAAGCTTATCCCAGTGGTAGTATCTTGCTTAACTGTATGGCAGTTTCAAAACCAGGAAATTGACATTGATACACTCTGCAGACCTTATTCAGTTTTCAACAGTCTTTGCATGCACATCTTTGCAGTTTTATCACAAGTATATGTTAATGTCACTGCCACTACAGTGAAGATACAGAACCATTCCATCACCACAAAGGAATTCTGCATTCCTTTATACTTATACTATTCCCACTCCCTCTATCCCTAAACTCTGGGAATTACTGATCTGTTTTACATTTCTATAATATTTTTATTTTTTGAATGTTATATAAATTAAATCAGAGAATATGTAATCTTTGAAGATTGGCTTTAAAAAAATTTTTTTCTTGGGGTATAGTTGATTTACAATGTGGTGTTAGTTTCAAGTGTACAGCAAAGTGAATCTCTTATACATATATATATATATATCCACTCTGTTTTAGATTCTTCCCCATATAGGCCATTGCAGAGTACTGAGTAGAGTTCCACGTGCTATACAGTAGGTCCTTATTAGTTACCTGTTTTATATATAGTAGTGTGTTTGTGTCAATCCCAATCTCCCAATTTATCCCTCTCCCCCTTAACACACACACCCCGCCCCCACAACCCAGTAACCATAAGTTTATTTTCTACATCTGTCACTCTATTGCTGTTCTGTAGATAAGTTCATGTGTACCCTTTTATAAGATTCCACATATAAGTGATATCATGTGATATCTGTCTTTCGCTTTCTGACTTACTTCATGTAGTATGATAATCTCTAGGTCCATCCATGTTGCTGCAAATGACATTATTTCGTGGTTTGCTATGGCTTAGTAATATTGCATATAAGTGATATCATGTGATATCTGTCTTTTGCTTTCTGACTTCATGTAGTATGATCATCTCTAGGTTCATCCATGTTGCTGCAAATGACATTATTTCGTTCTTTTTTATGGCTTAGTAATATTGCATTGTATATATGTACCACATGTTCTTGCTGTGATTTATGTCATAGAGTGTTCTGCCTATGTTTTCCTCTAAGAATTTGATAGTTTCTGGCCTTACATTTAGGTCTTTAATCCATTTTGAG
>NC_041214.2:126331339-126332325 GCF_002837175.3 Physeter macrocephalus
CTTTTTTTCTTGATGAGTCTGGCTAATGGTTTATCAATTTTGTTTATCTTCTCAAAGAACCATCTTTTAGTTTTATTGGTCTTTGCTATCATTTCTTTCATTTCTTTTTCATTTATTTCTGATCTGATCTTTATGATTTCTTTCCTTCTGCTAACTTTGGGTTTTTTTTGTTGTTTTTGTTCTTCTTTCTTTAATTGCTTTAGGTGCAAGGTTAGGTTGTTTATTCGAGGTGTTTCCTGTTTCTTAAGGTAGGATTGTATTGCTATACACTTCCCTGTTTGACTGCTTTTGCTGCATCCCATAGGATTTGGTTTGTCGTGTCTCCACTGTCATTTGTTTCTCGCTATTTTTTGATTTCTTCTTTGATTTCTTCAGTGATCACTTTGTTATTAAGTAGTGTATTGTTTAGCCTCCATGTGTTTGTATTTTTTACACATCTTTTCCTGTATTGATACCTAGTCTCATAGTGTTGTGGTCGGAAAAGAGACCTGATACAATTTCAATTTTCTTAAATTTACCAAGGCTTGATTTGTGACCCAAGATATGATCTATCCTGGAGAATGTTCCATGAGCACATGAGAAAAATGTGTATTCTGTTGTTTTTGGATGGAATGTCCTATAAATATCATTGTTTTGCGTTTATTATTGTAGGTCTTTTCCTTCTCTTGTGTTTCTTGCCAGAAAAGTTCCTTTAGCATTTGTTGTAAAGCTGGTTTGGTGGTGCTGAATTCTCTCAGCTTTTGCTTGTCTGTAAAGGTTTTAATTTCTCCATCATATCTGAATGAGATCCTTGCTGGGTAGAGTAATCTTGGTTGTAGGTTTTTCTCCTTCATCACTTTAAATATGTCCTGCCACTCCCTTCTGGCTTGCAGAGTTTCTGCTGAAAGATCAGCTGTTAACCTTATGGGGATTCCCTTGTGTGTTATTTGTTGTTTTTCCCTTGCTGCTTTTAATATGTTTTCTTTGCATTTAATTTTTGATAGTTT
>NC_041214.2:126333094-126338336 GCF_002837175.3 Physeter macrocephalus
GAGGGGACTAATGCCTGTGTTCTGGTGGATGAGGCTGGATCTTGTGTTTCTGGTGGGCAGGTCCACGTCTGGTGATGTGTTTTGGGGTGTCTGTGGCCTTATTATGATTTTAGGCAGCCTCTCTGCTAATGGGTGGGGTTGTTTTCCTGTCTTGCTCGTTGTTGGGCATAGGGTGTCCAGCACTGTAGCTTGCTGGTCGTTGAGTGAAGCTGGGTGTTGGTTTTGAGATGGAGATCCCTGGGAGATTTTCACTGTTTGATATTACGTGGAGCTGGGAGGTCTCTTGTGTCCAGTGTCCTGAAGTTGGCTCTCCCACCTCAGAGGCACAGCTCTGACTCTTGGCTGCAGCACCAAGAGCCTTTCATCCACATGGTTCAGAATAAAAGGGAGAAAAAGTAGAAAGAAAGAAAGAGAGAGAGGGAGGGAGAGAGAGAGAGAGAGAGAGAGAGAGAGAGAGAGAGAGAGAGGAAGGAAGGAAGGAAGGAAGGAAGAAAGGAAGAAATAAAATAAAATATAATAAAGTAAGATAAAATAAAATAAAGTTATTAAAATAAAAAAATAATTTAAAAAAAATTTTTTTAAGTAAAAAAAAAAAAACAAAAAATGGACGGACAGAATCCTAGGACAAATGGTGAAAGCAAAGCTATACAGACGAAATTTCACACAGAAGCATAGACATATACACTCACAAAAAGAGGAAAAGGGAAAAAAATAATATATCTTGCTCTCAAAGTCCACCTCCTCAATTTGGGATGATTCGCTGTCTATTCAGGTTTTCCACAGATGCAGGGTACATCAAGTTGATTGTGGAGAATAAAATAAAATATAATAAAGTAAGATAAAATAAAATAAAGTTATTAAAATAAAAAAATAATATAAAAAAAATTTTTTTAAGTAAAAAAAAAAAAACAAAAAATGGACGGACAGAACCCTAGGACAAATGGTGAAAGCAAAGCTATACAGACGAAATTTCACACAGAAGCATAGACATATACACTCACAAAAAGAGGAAAAGGGAAAAAAATAATATATCTTGCTCTCAAAGTCCACCTCCTCAATTTGGGATGATTCGCTGTCTATTCAGGTTTTCCACAGATGCAGGGTACATCAAGTTGATTGTGGAGATTTAATCCGCTGCTCCTGAGGCTGCTGGGATAAATTTCCCTTTCTCTTCTTTGTTTGCACAGCTCCCAGTGTTCAGCTTTGGATTTGGCCCCGCCTCTGCCTATAGGTCGCGGGAGGGCATCTGTTCTTCACTCAGGACGGGTTTAAAGGAGCAGCTGATTTGGGGGCTCTGGCTCATGCAGGCCGGGGGAGGGGGGAGGGAGGGGCATGGAGTGCAGGGTGAGCCTGTGGCGGCAGAGGCCGGCGTGACATTGCATCAGCCTGAGGCGCACCTTGCATTCTCCTGGGGAAGTTGTCCCTGGATCACGGGACCCTGGCAGTGGCGGGCTGCACACGCTCCCGGGAGGGGAGGTGGGGATAGTGACCTGTGCTCGCACACAGGCTTCTTGGTGGCTGCAGCAACAACCTTAGCATCTCATGCCCGTCTCTGGGGTCTGTGCCGATAGCCACGGCTCGTGCCCGTCTCTGGAGCTCCTTTAAGCAGCCCTCTTAATCCCCTCTCCTCGTGCACCAGGAAACAAAGAGGGAAGAAAAAGTCTCTTGCCCCTTCGGTAGGTCCAGACATTTTCCTGGACTCCCTCCTGGCTAGCCGTGGTGCACTAACCCCTTCAGGCTGTGTTCATGCCGCCAACCACAGTCCTCTCCCTGCAATCCGACCGAAGCCCGAGCCTCAGCTCCTAGCCCCTGCCCGTCCCGGCGGGTGAGCAGACAAACCTCTTGGGCTGGTGAGTGCTGGTCAGCACCGATATTCTGTGCGGGAATCTCTCCGCTTTGCCCTCCGCACCCCTGTTGCTGCGCTCTCCTGCATGGCTCCGAAGCTTCCCCCCTCCGCCACCCGCAGTATCCGCCTGCGAAGGGGCTTCTAGTGTGTGGAAACCTTTCCTCCCTCACAGCTCTCTCCCACTGGTGCGGGTCCCATCCCTATTCTTTTGTCTCTGTTTATTCTTTTTTCTTTTGCCCTACCCAGGTACGTGGGGAATTTTTTGCCTTTGGGGAGGTCTGAGGTCTTCTGCCAGCGTTCAGTGGGTGTTCTGTAGGAGTTGTTCCACGTGTAGATGTATTTCTGATGTATCTGTGGTGAGGAGGGTGATCTCTGCGTCTTACTCTTCCGCCATCTTCCCAACTCTCCTGTACCACGTTCTTTATCCATTCTTCTGTTGGTGGACATTTAGGTTGCTTCCATGTCCTGGCTATTGTAAATAGTGCTGCAGTGAACATTGGGGTGCATGTATCTTTTCAAATTATGGTTTTCTCTGGTTATATGCCTAGGAGTGGGATTGCTGGATCATATGGTAGCTCTATTTTTAGTTTTTTAAGGAATCTGTATACTGTTCTCCATAGTGGCTGTACCAGTTTACATTCCCACCAACAGTATAGGAGGGTTCCCTTTTCTCTACACCCTCTCCAGCATGGATTGGCTTTTTTTTTTTTTTTTTTTTTTCACTCAGTGTATGCCTTTGAGATCTATTCAAATTGCATATATCAATAGGTCGTTCCTTTTGTTACTGTATACTATTTCATTGAGTGGATGTGCCACAGTTTATCCATTCACCTGTTGAAGAACATTTGGATTGTTTCCAGTTTTTGGCTATTAAAAATATTGCAGTGAAGCTAAGATATGTTTATTATATATAGGTGTTATTTGTTTTGGAGAAGTTCCTAGAAGTGTAATTTTGGGGTCCTATGGCAAATGTATGTTTAGTTTTGTATGAAATTGATAAACTGTTTTTCACGGCATCTGTACCATTTTGCATTCCCAAATGTATGAGGGATCTAGCTTATCTACATCCTTCCCAGCATTTGGTAATACATTTCTTAAAGTGTTAGCTGTTACAATAAGTGTGTAGTGATAAGCCAATGTGGTTTTAATTTGCATTTTTCTTATAGCTAATTATGTTGAAAGTCTTTTACAGTGTTATTTGACATCTTTATATCCTCTTTGGTGAAATGTTCAGTTCATGTCTTTTTTCCATTTTCTAACTGGATTGATTTTTCTTTTTTTTCACCTTTGAGTTTTGAGATTTCTTTACATATTCTAGATACAAGTCCTTTGTCAGATATATTTTTAAATTAATTATTTTATTTTATTTTATTTTATTTTGTCTTTTTTGGCTGAGTTGGGTCTTCGTTGCAGCGTGTGGGCTTTTCTCTGGTTGCGGCGAGCGGGGTCTACTCTTCGTTGCTGTGTGCAGTCTTCTCATTGCCGTGGCTTCTCTTGTTGTGGAGCACAGGCTCTAGGTGTGCGGGCTTCAGTAGTTGTGGCACATGGGCTCAGTAGCTGTGGCTCATGGACTCTAGAGCTCAGGCTCAGTAGTTGTGGTGCATGGGCTTAGTTGCTCTGGAGCATGTGGGATCTTCCTGGAGCAGGGCTTGAACCCATGTCCCCTTCATTGGCAGGTGGATTCTTAACCACTGCACCACCAGGGAAGCCCCGCTCTGTCAGATATTTGTTTTGCAAATATTTTATCCTAGTCTGTAGCTTGCCTTTTCATCTTCTTAACAGGGTCTTTCATAGAACAAATGTTTTAAATTTTGATGAAATTTATCAATTTTTTTTTTGTTTACAGTTTATACTTTTGTTTTTAGGTGTAAGAGCTCTTTGTCTAGCTCTAGGATCTGAAGATTTCCTCTAATGTTTTCTCCTCGAAGTTTAATTGTTTTACATTTTACATATGTCTATGATCCATTTTGAGTTAATTTTTGCTTAAGGTTTAAGTTGAAGGTTTTTTTTTTAATTGTCTAAGGATATTTGATTTTTTTTAAAAGATCACAAACTATGACAGACTTATATCGGGGAGCCACCTGATCAAAATAAAAAAATAAGTCTTTAGTCAGGTCTCACTGAAATATATGAACAATGACAATTTTTATGTATACTATACATTATTGAAAGCAGTGGGAACTAACCTGTCAGTTTTCTTATTTCTAAGATCTTATTTTAACTTTTAGTTATTATCATAAAGCAGCCCCTCAAACTTCAGGAAGCTGGAGAAAAATATTTGTGAAAGATAAAATAATTTATTTTCAAGTAGTTACTTGAGAGTTTTTCTGGTTTGTAATTTGTATATTTTTATCATGTTATAGCATTATTTTATTGATTTGTATGCCAAACATGTATAGATATTAATCTATACAGATTGAATTTGTAACTTTAATTTGACTTTCCAAGGTTTTTGTTATTTCATGTCTTCTACTTAGAACTTACTCATTTGTTAGTATCATATATTCTTCAGTTCTACATTATTAAAAATATTGCTTTGAAAAATAATATTTTATTCATTCATTGTGTCTGTTTACCTGACTTAAATGACAGGTAAATCTCCAAAAACTTTTCATGTTATACTCTCATTTGTAGAAATGAGTTTGTTAAATCTTAACAAAGGTAATGCTAATATTTCCCAAGATTAGTTGCTTTTTATCTAACTGAAATTAGCCTTTGGTTTTATTTCAGTCTTAATATTTACTTTGATGTTTGTCAGGATTCATTGTGCTCTTAATAATTAGAAATCCGAGCATATCAATTTCCAAACAAATTGGTTACATATTATGAGATGAAAGTTGTTAGTACATGTATTTGGCAAAATTTGGAAAATTTACCCACTTTAAACAGAAAAGTAAAGTGGAACTTTTGAGGACTTGTTCATTCTACAATGATTCCTAGCTATGATGGGTCTGAGGCACTAAACATCCAAAAGAGACTTCTGACAACTCTACTGATAATAAATTATAATCATCATCACAATAACAATTTTTATTACAATTTATGTAAATATGATTTTACATGCATTGGGTCTGAGATTCTGCATTTTTAAGAAGCTCCCAGGTGATGCTGATGCTGCTGTTTTCCAGATGATATTTTGAGGAGCAAGGCATGGCATCGTCCCAACTTCAGTTCATAACTGAGTTGGTGCATTAATTTTATACTCTCTCGCGTTCCTATATGGTAACAATGAGAAATCAGAAAGAGAAACTAATTAAAAACACTCCCAAGAAATAGAACAAAAAATTTTACAATTCGTATGGAAACACAAAAGACCCCAAACAGCCAAAGCAATCTTGAGAAAGAAAAATGGAGCTGGAGGAATCAGACTCCCTGACTTCAAACTATACTACAAAG
>NC_041214.2:126346484-126346932 GCF_002837175.3 Physeter macrocephalus
ACCATGTTCTTGGATTGGAAGAATAAATATTGTGAAAATGACTATACTACCCAAATCAATCTACAGATTCAATGCAATCCCTATCAAACTACCAGTGGCATTCTTCAAAGAAATAGAACAAAAAATTTTACAATTCGTATGGAAACACAAAAGACCCCAAACAGCCAAAGCAATCTTGAGAAAGAAAAATGGAGCTGGAGGAATCAGACTCCCTGACTTCAAACTATACTACAAAGCTACAGCAATCAAGACAGTATGGTACTGGCACAAAAGCAGAAATATAGATCAATGGTACAGTATAGAAAGCCCAGAGATAAACCCACACACATATGGTCACCTAATTTACGACAAAGGAGGCAAGAACATACAATAGAGAAAAGACAGCCTGTTCAGTAAGTGGTGCTGGGAAAACTGAACAGCTATATGTAAAAGAATGAAATTAGAACAC
>NC_041214.2:126347296-126352884 GCF_002837175.3 Physeter macrocephalus
CTAAATAGACATTTCTCCAAAGAAGATGTACAGATTGCCAACAAACACATGAAAGGATGCTCAACATCACTAATCATTAGAGAAATGCAAATCAAAACTACAACGAGGTATCACCTCACACCAGTCAGAATGGCCATCATCAAAAAGTCTACAAACAATAAATGCTGGAGAGGGTGTGGAGAAAAGGGAACCTTCTTGCCCTGTTGGTGGGAATGTAAATTGATATAGCCACTATGGAGAACAGTATGTTGTTTCCTTAAAAAACTAAAAATATAACTACCACACGACCCAGTAATCCACTACTGGGCATATACCCTGGGAAAACCATAATTCAAAAAGAGTCATGTACTACAATGTTCATTGCAGCTCTATTTACAATAGCCAGGACCTGAAAGCAACCTAAGTGTCCATCAACAGATGAATAGATAAAGAAGATGTGGCACATATATACAATGGAATATTACTCAGCCATAAAAAGAAATGAAACTGAGTTATTTGTAGTGAGGTGGGTGGACGCAGAGTCTGTCATACAGAGTGAAGTAAGTCAGAAAGAGCAAAACAAATGCCATATGCTAACACATATATATGGAATCTAAAAAAAAAAATGGTTCTGCAGAACCTAGGGGCAGGACAGGAATAAAGACACAGGCATAGAGAATGGGCGTGAGGACACAGGGAGTGGGAAGGGTAAGCTGGGATGAAGTGAGAGAGTGGTATGGACATAAATACACTACCAAATGTAAGATAGCTAATGAGAAGCAGCTGCATAGCACAGGGAGATCAGCTCGGTGTTCTGTGACCACCTAGAGGGGTGGGATAGGGAGGGTGGGAGGGAGACGCAAGAGGGAGGAGATATGGGGCTGTATGTATATGTATAGCTCATTCACTTTGTTATACAGCAGAAACTAACACACCATTGTAAAGCAATTATACTCCAATAAAGATGTTAAAAAACAATAAGAAAAATAAGAAAAAACAAACAATTCAATTAAAAAATGGGCAGAAGACCTAAATAGACATCTCTCCAAAGAAGACGTACAGATGGCCAAGAGGCACATGAAAGTATGCTCAGCATCACTAATTATTAGAGAAATGCAAATCAAAACTACAATGAGGAGGTATCACCTCACACCAATTAGAGTGGCCATTTTCAAAAAAATCTTGAAACAATAAATGCTGGAATGGGTGTGGTGAAAAAGGAACCCTCCTGCACTTTGGTGGGAATGTAAATTGTTACAGCCACTATGGAGAACAGTATGGAGGTTCCTTAAAAACTAAAAATATAACTACCATATGACCCAGCAATCCCACTACTGGGCATATACCCTGAGAAAACCATAATTCAAAAAGAGACATGTACCCCAATGTTCATTGCAGCACTATAATATCCAGGACATGGAACCAACCTAAATATCCATTGACAGATGAATAGATAAAGCAGATGTGGCACATATGTACAATGGAATATTACTCAGCCATAAAAAGAAATGAAATTGAGTTATTTGTAGTGAGATGAGTGGACCTAGAATCTGTCATACAGAGTAAAGTAAGTCAGAAAGAGAAAAGCCAATATGCTAACACATATATATGTAATCTAAAAAAAAAAAAAAAAATGGTACTGATGAACCTAGTGCCAGGGCAGGAATGAATTTGTGACATAGAGAATGGACTTGAGGACATGGGGGATGTGGAGGGGGAAGCTGGGGCAAAGTGAGAGTAGCATCGACATATATACACCACCGAATGTAAAATAGGTTGTAGGAAGTAGCAGCATAGCATAGGGAGATCAGCTTGGTGCTTTGTGAGGACCTAGAGTGGTGGGATAGGGAGGGTGGGAGGGAGGCTCATGGGGGAGGGGATATGGGGATATATGTATGCATATGGCTGATTCACTTTGTTGTACAACAGAAACTAACACAGTATTGTGAAGCAATTATATTCCAATAAAGGTCTATAAATAAAGAAACTGAGTAATGGGCCAAATTAGTTATAAGTAAATATTTTAATTTTTAAAGAATAATTAATCCATATATACCAGTATAGTTAACCATATCATTTAAGTTGTTAATGGTCACATGATTTTTGAACTTAGGTTAGATAAAAGTGGTTTTCTTTTAATATCAAAGTTACTTTTCTTACATCTTCACTGTGAGTTTCACTGTTGCATATGGGTCTTTAGGATAATATATAGAAGGTGATCACATAGGAAAAATTATTCTCCACATATGTTGTTCCAGGGTATACATGGGCATCTGAGTTACAGGCTGTCAGCATAATTTGCTATTTAACAAACCAATTTTTGATATCCTCTTTGTACTAGGCATTTTTCTATGTGATAGCAGAACAAATATAAGATAGGCTTCCTACTCTATGGGAGCTCTAATTGGGGAGATTACAAGTAAACACAATTATTGTAGATATTTGTGCATAAAATTCATTGTAAGACAGATCAAAGCATGTCTTATTCTGTTAAGGAAGGGGAGTGTATATAGCACAAAGGAGTTCATTTGAATTGCCTTAAATTCTTAAAATTATTTCTTTATAAAGGGAAGACTGAGTCTTGAAGAATGTGGACAAATTCTATGAGACTCTTTTTGGAAAGAGTCAAAGGATATGATAGCTGAGATATTAATCTTTGTTAAAACTACAGTTGGCCTTCCAGTTCTCGGGTTCCACTTCTGAGGATTCAACCAACCATGGCTCCAAAATATTTGGGAATAACAGAAAGTGAAACTTGAATTTGCCTTGCACTAGCAACTATTTACATAGCATTTACATTGTATTTACAACTATTTACATAACATTTATATTGTATTAGGTATTATAAGTAATCTAGAGATGATTTAAAGTATATGGGAGGATGTGGGGTGGTGGTGGGATGAATTGGGAGATTGGGATTGACATATATACACTAATATGTATAAAACAGATAACTAATAAGAACCTGCTATATAAAAAAATAAATAAAATTCAAATAAAAAAATAAAGTATATAGGAGGATGTGTGTAGGTTGTATGCAAATATTACATGCTACGCCATTTTATATAAAGGACTTGAGCATCCATGGGCTTAAATATCTGCATCAGTCCTGGAACCAATCCCCCATGGATACTGAGGGATGACTGCATAATAAGTTATAATTTGATTTGACATGTTTTTTGTTGCTTTTAAGTGGAAGTTTATTTGCAAAAATGGTTCATTTGCAAAATGTTCTTGTGTAAGAATTGCCACATTGTGTAAGAACTGAACCCTCTAAAATAGTTTATAAATCATATTTGATAACATATCGGTATGTTTCTTTATAGCAGATAAGCTCCTTTTGGAAGGGATTGTGGACTATTTTTTGAGGCAATGAGGCAGTTTCTGCATAAGCTAAGGATACCTATTCCTGAATGAGTCGGGGGACATTTTGATGAGTATCACCCAGTCAGGAAGGTTGCAGAAATGCAAATGAACACTGAATGACTCCACCTGACCCCCCCCAAGTGTCTCACCTAGATCATCACTATCCAATAGAAATATAATGTGAGCCATATATGTAATTTAAAATTTTCTATTTGCCACATTAAAAAAGGTAAAAAGAAACAGATAAAATTATTTTTTGTAATATATACTATTTAATCCAGTATATTCAAAATATTGCTGTTTCAGCATTAAAAAATTACTGAGATATTTTACATTTGTTTTTCATACTAAGTCTTTGGAATCCGATGTGTATTTTGCATTTACAGCACATCTCATTTGGGACTAGCCATATTTCAAGTGCTCAGTAACCACGTGGCTAGTGGTTAGAGAGTGCAGCCTTAGCTTGTATATTTCAAAGAGGAGCTTTTATGTTAAGAGGTGGCATGACCCATAAAGACATTGAAGGGGAAGATTAAGGAGGGAGAAAGGTACAGTCAGCCCTGTGTTCATGATAACAGAAGAAAGCAGACCTGGAGAGATTCTGATTTTGCCTGAGAGAGGGAGTCAGAAATTATTGACTGGTGACTTTTTTTATGCTTGAAAAAAGATAAATGGATGGTGTCTTAAATGTAGATATGGAGATATGCCACATACTTAATTAACCTGGGGGTGTCTAGGTAGCCACGTTCCCCAGATTATCTGGCATGGCTTGTCCACCTTGCCCTATTCATTTAGGTGATTCTTATTTGTGTCATATTTTCATATGCTAAATGCATTACTTCTGTCCCATGACAAACAGCACAAAGAAACATAAAACAAAACAAAAACCTGGGTCAACCAAAGTAAATCTAGTCTTTCTTGATAAAGTAACTGAGATGAGGTCCTAGACCTTTTAGGATATGCCAACTTCACTTTAACTCAGCCCAAGTGACAGCTGTTCCTAATTTCCTTGTCCCAAGAATCTTGCTTATGTGTAGTGACTCATTATGACTTGCATTATTCCTGAGTCGCTCTCTGCTTATAAAGGAGGAGGGTTGGAAGGATTGTTCTTTGATCGCTCTTCAAATTAATGACAATATTGTGAGTGGGTGTGTGTGTGCATGAACACATATATGTTTTGTGTTTTATGCCCTTTTCTTCACGACTTGCTTTAATTTCCTCTAGATGATAGTTTCTTCAGCATTTATACTTTTCATTCATTTTGCACCTACTCACTTTGCATACTTAATAATTACCCTTATAATAATAGCAAAAACATTACTGTTTATTAATTTGCCCTCGTGAGTGGTCAGTCAGATTCTTCTTGTGGAATACTGTTTTCCTTCTCACTTCAGTCTTGTGTTTTCCACACTGTAGCTGCTCAGAACATGCTGACTCACCCAGCATCCCTGGGATGCTGGATTTTGAATTTAAGAAGAGAAGAATATATTTGTGGAACACATTAGTGTCTTTCAGTATTTTCCATAGAGCTTAGAGTAGAGGTTTGCACTCAAAGGGTGCTTTGCAAATAGATATTGACTGGGAGTCTAGTCCTGCTTGTTCTGTGATATTAGAAATATAGAAATATTTATTACCATAGTTGTTGGAGGGTCTCTAGAAATGTTTGAAAGTAATTCTTCTATCATGTAGTGGCCTGTGGTGGGCAAAACCTTTCTCACATACAGCTTAACCTTTCTTGTGTCTAATACTACTTGTGAAGAAGATTGTAATTTGTGCTTTGTGCTTTTATCAGGTTGCTGTTCCCAATGCAGCTAGTGTAATTTTTCATTTCCTAGAAGTCCTCGGGCAATTCTGTTTAACATGCTTTCTATTTCAAAACACTCTCCTATTTAAAAAACTTATTTCGCCTCAGGCCCAACATGCTTTTCCAGCCAGGCCACTAGTAATTTCTATCCTTGCTGGCTTCATTCACCTTCACTGTTAACATTCTATATGGATGAGCTAGGAATGTCTTTTTTTGTGTGTTTACTGCATAGCAATGCTGAGATGCCAGTGCCTTCTATGTGTTGATTTTACTGTGGTTCTAAGGAGATGACATACCTTGTTTTTAATCTGTTTTAGTTTTCTAGATTGTAAGCCAGACTTTGCTTTCTTAATGAATAGAATTCTAACTTTCCACCTGAGCTTTTAAAGTCATCCACAAAATTTTCTTGAACAACAGTATTCACACTAGAATAAGAGAT
>NC_041214.2:126352966-126375323 GCF_002837175.3 Physeter macrocephalus
GACCGGGGCGCGAACCTGGTTCCCCTGCATCGGCAGGCGGACGCGCAACCACTGCGCCACCAGGGAAGCCCCAAGAGATTGTTTTACTTTTACGGATAAATAAAAGATATTCAGTTTCATTTAATAGGCAGCAAATTCCTTTTTAAGGTAGTATCTTAACAGTGAATGAAACAAATTACCTGGATTGCCTTCCCAAATGATCATGAATTAGGCTTGATTTTTGCTTGAGGTAAGACAGCATGCTAACCTGAGGCTCTTGAAGCTGCTTTTGGTTCTGAATTCTGTAATAAGGAAACACTCCTGAGGGATTTAGGTTTTTAAGGGGGAAAGTCTGGTAAACAGAGGTATACTAGAGAAAGCCATTGTTCTCTTATCATTAGCCAATAATGACTTACACTGAGGTAGAGTTTGAAATATCTATAATAATATGAAGGCTTTCAAGAGATTCTAGAATTATATAGAGAGAGACATTTAGGGTTAAAATAAAATTAGAACTCTGGCCATGCTATAAATATGTATTATACATTTGTATATATCATATATATGTGTGCGTTTGTGTGTGTATAAAAATGGCTTTTATATCATGTCTTGTTGGAGTTGAAATAAAAATTTTCCCATTCATTGTGCTGATATCTGTTTACAAACATGGCAGAAAATGGGGATTTTCCTCTCTTTGAGGTAGTCAGCATAGTGTTAAAAATGAGAAAGGAAGAATACTTCTTTTTTGGGTTATGGTTTGCATTTTAGATTTCATTGCTGTTCCTCTCAACTTCCATCTGTGTTGACATTTGGGAATTTTGTCGTTGCTCTTTCTCAAGTGTACTGGAAAAGCTTAAAACAGAATTTACACTTTTAAATACAACCGAGGCTCTATCACATCGTGATTCACTCTAGGTCTGAATACTTTTTCTTTGGCTTAAAAAAAAAAATCAAACATTTTATTGAACGAAATATTTCTCAAACTTGTAATGCTACTGATTATTATACATTATTAGCAATCATTTTTGTACTAATGCAAAGTTCAGGCTGAAAATACAATGATAATATTAAAATTTTAGGCACTTAAATTTTATGGCATCAAGGTAATCTTTTCATATAGATATATCATTAATTTCTATTTATTAATGCCATTGTGGTTTTATTTTATTTTACTTTGCTGTTTGATTAAGGTTCAGTTATATCCTAGGAAATAGTAACAATGTGAATAAGCCACAAAAAGCCAGATTGGGTTGCTGTATGACTTGTTGACTTTATGCTTTATTTTTTTTAACTAACTGAATCCTAGTCACTTGCAATTTTCTGTGTGTGTTTGTGTGTGTGTGTGTGTGTGTGTGTGTGTGTGTGTGTGTGTGTCTGTGTGTCTGTGTGTCTGTGTGTGAGATATCTTGGCTGAATAATGGGTGGGTTGGACCTCTATCCAGTGACTAGTCAGGTTTGTCTGGTTGATTCCTGCTTTGGTCAGTTTGGACTGCTATAACAGAGTACCATAGATTGGGGGGTTTAAACCGCAGAAATTTATTTCTCACAGTTCTGGAGGCTGGAAAGGTCAAGATCAAGGCACTAACAGATTCAGTGGTGAGAACACTCTTCCTGGTTTGGAGATGTCTGTCATCTCCTTGTATTCTCACCTGGCAGAGAGAGGAGAGGAAGAGAGGAAGCAAGCTCTCTCCAGTCTCTTCTTACAAGGAAAGTAATCCCATTCATGAGGGCTCCACTCTCCTGACCTAATCACATCCCAAAGACTCCACCTCCTGATGCCATCACACTGGGGTTAGGATTTCAACTGAATTTGGGGGGCACACAAACATTCAGTCTTTAATGGTTCTCTAACTTTTTCTAGCTCTGTGATGGATTCTTCTAGAGAAAACTAGTTTTTAGATTTTAAAGAAATTGTGTGTTTTTGTGTGTTTTCCAACACTCTTAGGCAATACAGTAGAAGCTCATTGTGATTTCCTAATGAAGCCATCAGACTTCTGTTCATTTAATAGTAAAATCACTTTCAATAGTGAGGACTACATGATTGAAATTAGGCAGTAGTGGATTTTGGGGGTCATTAAATTTAAGTACTGTGAAAGGTAAAAAAGAAATAGTTTCTGCTGTATAACAAAGTGAATCAGCTTTATGTAAAGCAATTATACTCCAATAGAGATGTTAAAAAAAAAAAAGAAATAGTACAAGTTTCCCCAAATTTGTTACCTTCAAATTGGAAAGACTGGAGCCATTAAACGTTCCAGGCTTCCTGGGAATTAAGGCAGAGGCCTGGTTATAGACAGATATAAGTCATTCATTGGGTAGCATGGGAAAAAATAGACTATTTCCTCAAGTTGAAATTATAATGATTTTTTTTTTTTGGAGAAAAATAAGAATGTTGTATGTGAGGTTCATGTAAGAGCTGAGAAACAAAAAAAGTTTTTAAGAGAATTTACTGCATTTTAGATTTTCTTACAAGAACTAACAATAAATACAGTGCTTACTCCAGACTGAACTGTTACAAGTGGTTGTCATACCAACAATTAAGCATTCATTTTAATAATGTTTTTGACAAGACTCTAAGCCATTTCTTTTCATCTTCCATCTTGCCTGGTCATCAGAAATCTGCAGGCATACTTAACTTATAAAGAATGAAAGGATGCAAATAACTTATACTAGATTTCTTTATGTTGTCTTACCATGTTTCTGCATAGTACAATGTAGTAGAATTGGTGTATGTTAGTCTATTAGAGAAGGAAGTGTTTGTTTCCTGAGTGAATGAATTCATGAAGAGTAGAGCTCCTACAACATAATTTCTATATTATCTTAATAAAAGCTAACTGGTAATTTCAGAGACAAATACACACTTATTAAATATTAGCCATGTTTTTGAGGTAACTGAGCCTTTTGTCCTTTTTTCTTTTCCCCATTTGCTTTCTGTGGTTCTATTTCTGTTCTGTGCCCCTTAATTGATTTTCTGGCTGGTCAGCCAATTAGAAGTCAAGTGATATTGCAGATAGGTGATAATAACTTAGTATTATATATTACATATATTTACTCATATTTACATACATTTAAATGGTGGTGTTTAAAGACTGATCCAAGATCAGCCATTTGAGAATTCATGAGGGTTTCATCTGTGAATGGGAGAATTTTCTTTTTTAAACTGGTGTCTACTCATGTGTAATGTTGGTTCTTAAGCAAAAACAAAACAGAAAAAAAACCTCCACAAAAACATAAAGTCATGAACTACCTGGTCACTTGTTGGAGACCACCTAACTTTTAAGTACAGTCGACCCTTGAAGAATATGGGTTTGAACTGTACTGGTCGACTCACACATGGTATTTTTCACTAATAAATACTACATTACTATGCAATCCGAGGTTTGTTGAATACATGAAGGAACCCTGTATACAGAGAAACTGCATATAGGGAGAGCCAACTGTAAGTCACATTCTGACTTTCCCAGGTGCAGAGGGTGGGCACCCCTAACCTCCCTGAGTTCTTCAATGGTGAACTGTAAATACACTAGGCAGAAGAGAACTGTAATTGAGGGAAATTGCTGCAGTCACTAGCCAAAGGCCACAAGATAAGGTCTGGTATTGAAAATGATAAGTGATACCTAAAGTCATTATCAGATTTTGCTTTCTTTCTGTAACAATACAAATAGCCAGGAATCCTGCCTCTGGATCATCTGTGGATCTTGTTAAAATGCAGATACAGTAGGTCTGAGGCTGGGCTTGTGAATGTGCATTTTGAACAAGTTCCCAGGTGATGCTGCTGGACTAAAATTTGAGTAGCAAGGCCAAAGAATGCATGAAGTTGTTGACTATGTTGACTGTCTACTTACCTCTACCCAAGAACATCAGTTTTTTTTCTTCCTTTCTTTCCCTCCCTGCCTCCTTTCCTCCCTCCCTTCTTTCTTTCCTTTCTCCTTTCTTTCTTTTCTTCCTTCCGTTTATTTTTTCTTTCACATTAGTTGCCCAAACATATTTACCGATGTTTTCAATAAACTCAGTCTTTTATTATAAGAATCAGAATTTCTTGTTTTTCTCTGTAGTGCTTGGAATGCATAAAATGCATCACTGCTAGTCAAATTCTTGCACATTTTTCAGCTAAGTTTAATTTTGTGCCTTTATCTCTACTTTACAGTTAAGGAGCTTGTGCTTTTGCTACTTTGAGTGGCTTAACTAAGATGGTAGAATTTCTCTTTGTAAGGGCATTAACTCAGTCTAGTAATCTTCACATTGTGCTAAAATATCCCATGTTAAAATTAACAGATATTCTAGTGATCATGTGATCGTTTCAGTAGAAGTTGTATTGCTTTCTTCAAAGCACCTTCCTTATGTCTCTCTCAGAGGTTTTTTGTCTGTGGAACAGAATTAACATGTCAGGAATTCACCACAACCGAATCATGAGTTAGACTTTCAATTAGAAAATAATTCGTTTTGCCACCTGAATTTTCATCCAGCTTCTAATACTTATGTGTCCACAGATCCAGAGAAGGAAATGATTTTATTGTAATCCACTGGAGAAAATTAATGCAAGAGAATATCTGTTAGTAAGCTGCTCTCTGGAAGTGATCATTACAAAGGGAGTTTTGTACATTTTACAAAGGGGAGAAAGTGCACATAATAATTAAGAACATGGATTTTGGGGTGAGATTAGGTTTAAATTTTGGCTCTGCATTGGAACTTTTTAAATTTCACTTAGCCACAGTTTTTTCATATGTGAAAATGAGGCAAAAAATACTTACGTGCCAGAGTTGTTCCAAGGATGAACGTTAGTGGGAATATGTATTTAAAGGTGTTCAGCATGTTGTCTGTCAGATACTAAACACTGAAATAAGTAGTAGCCATTGTTAATATTATTTAATATCACATTTTCTTGGAGGTAAGATGAAATTCAGGTGTGAATTAGACAAAAAAATGGAAAAGTGTAGGGTTAAATAAAAGTACTATAATATGTAGTAGTTAATTTGTAATCTTATTTATTATGGTGTATAGAAAGGAAATTTAGAAACTTAAGCAAAAGCCATACCTAATTTATGTAATGTTTTGATATAAGTTTATAGTTAAAAATAAAAATTAAATTGGCAGAAATATTTTTCTAAAGAAGTAGAATATATACACATTGTAAATCAACTATACTTCAATAAAAATTTTTAAAAAATAAAAAAATAAAATATCTTAAAAAAGAAGTAGAGTATATAAATTAGTCCTCAAATGATGACAAACCAAGGTTATGTTGGCTTAACCTGTTTGTGACGCCTCATGGAAAAGACCCAAGTTGATAATGAAAACACTCTCAATAAAAATCAAGTCAGCTGCAGAATCAGTGCGACCACATTATTGTGTTGCCTAAGTTGGTGGGCAGAGTAAACTTTATTTTTCTGTTACAGAAAGTTAGATTCTTAGATCCAAACTCTCCTGAAGTAGACCTTAGCTCACTCAGTATTTACCAGGCAGTATATTTGATTTTAGGAGGTGTGCCCCTATCTTTTGTTCTTGAGCAGTTATTGCCTCCTTGGAGGTAATAAGAGTAATTCAGTGATAAATGTTAGTAAACAGAACTTACTTGATAACCAAGATATAAATAAATTCCTAGATCTGGAAGTTATATACACAGAAATTTTGATTTCACATGAAATATTTTCCTTAAAACATATAAACTGGCTGATTGATAGATTGACAATATAAGTATATTTGCAGTAATTAGAAGCTGAGGCTAGGGTCAGTTGGTCTGTGTTCAAATTTCAGCTCCCTGACTTATTAGTTATGTGACATGGATAAGTCATTTAACTTCCCTAGTTAAATAACTAGCCTCAATTTTTAAAATCTTTAATATAGGGATTATAATACTAGCTTTATTGAGATTTTGAAATGAGATAATCCATATAACGACTGCTTGGCAAGAAGTATGCTCAGTAAAATATTATTGATGGTAATAAGGAGACATGGATGATAAAGCAATCTTGGGAATTACATTCCAGGGTATACAATTTTTATGATTCTAAAGGATGATGAGGGCAACAAGGATCAAATACATAATCATAGTTAGAATTTTTCTCTAGGATTCTCTCCTCAAGTGATTGCTTCTACTACCATAGCTTTAAATCAGTGCTGTCCAACTTACGGTAAATGGTGGGTCTTTTTTTTTTTTCAATTGATTATCTACCAGAGTCTGATACTTTTATAAAATTCAACAAGAGTTATTAGAATAATTAAATTATAAAAAGACATTCAAAATAAAAGCCTAGTTTTTAAGTTATATTCAAAATATATACAACTACTGTATACAATTCTAAGTGCTTAACCTCAGTTTGGTACTTTTCTTGTCGTGGACCAGTGATTAACAGTAGGTGTAGGTGGCTCAGCACTGGTCCATGGATCACATTTTTGAGTAGTGCTGCTTTGAATATCATGTATATATTCATTTATTTCAAATTTGTATCTATACCCAGATCCTTTCTCTGACCTTTAAATTCACACTTGGAGATGACTATCTCTTTCTTTTAGGTAAATGGCACTACATATCTATTCAGTAGAAATCTGCTATTATCATTGAATCCTTTCTTTCCTACCTCCCCTATCCCCTAAAATATGTCCTATGGAATCTTGCGGTTGTTTTACATCTCTGGTGCTAACACTCTAGTCCAAGCCACTATCAATGTCTGATCCGATTTGGAACTGGCCTTCCTGCTTCTACTCTCTACCTGCCTCTGCCTCTCCCTCCCCCTGCCTTCTATTTTCCATATATCTGCAAGAATGATTTTTCTGAGAAAGTAAGGCCTTTTTATAACCTTCGATGTCTTCATGTTTTCATTACAGTTTCCTTGGCTGAATGGTATGTAACAATTACATTTTCATAGTGTTAGGAGGCAATTTCAGCACTCCGGGTAAGTGATTACAGTAGCTTAGAATGGGATGGTAGTTGTATAAATGGAAAAGAAAAATACTGATTCAAGAGATTGCCAAGTATGAAAATGAATACAAATAAACCAGAGGTATAGAGATCATTTATAAGTTTTATAGGGAAAGGGATACCATTCTCTTCAGGATCTACCTTTATTTCTTTCAATTTCTTCAGGACCATAACTGAGCCTAGCCTTTCACATCCTAGCCTTTTACAGGGATGATTGGCATATCAGGTAAGCAAGCTAATTTGTGGCAGCAGCAATCTGGAAGTAATGTACTGGGTTGAATTCTAAGAAAAGTAGACTAAGGGGGATGGAACATACTGATATGAATATACTTAATTCAGACAGAGCCAGATTTATCGATATGAGTGTTCTTAATAATCTGGATTTAATATGTTAGTTGAGCTTCTGGAAATGGCTTTAACAGTTTGCTTGATTATTTGACTAGAACCTGAACTCAACAATGACTAACATTTAATGCGGTTGAGATGCCTGAACACTCTCAGGCTGTGGAGGAAAGAAGAGCCATAGGAGGTTGGGAATAGTAGAGTAGGTTTATCATGGATAGTCTTGTCATCCACCTTGTCACTCTGCCCTGAGATTCTAGAGGGGACACCTTTGATTAAGAATTAAGAAATGTATTGATGAGACCTCTGTGGTAGCTCTAGGCTGGGAAATGTCATTGGGTATGCTGCCATTGAACTAGACTCATTGATTTCAGTGGGGATCATAGGATTCTGGAGTGGTAACAAAGTGCTTTGGCAGTGCGTAGGCTTCATTAATAAAGTACCTATAGTTGCCATAATGATGCTGAAAACTTGGCCTCTGTGCACTGGTGCTGAATTGAATCTTGGAGACAGAGTTTTGGGTGAAGTAGAAAAGAATAGCTTTATTGCTTTGCTAGACAAAGGGAGACACAGTGGGCTCGTGCCCTGAAAAACTGTGTGTCCCAACCTGGGAGGATTTGGTGAGGAGTTTTATAGCAATGGTTCAAGGGCAGAGTTGCTGATAAGGATCAGGGTGTGTGCAGGGCCTCAGGTGGTCTCCTAATGAGCTTCTCTGGTTCCTTTAATCTGGCCTCAGGTAGTCTCCTGATGAAATTCTTGAGGTTATCAAACTATGACCTTCTCTGGAATGAATAATGCTAACATCTAACATTTGTTGGGGGTTTTAGTTCTGTAAAAGAGCTCAAAGATATTTTTATGTGTATCCCTTGAGATGGAACCAGGACCCTGCCCCAAGGCTGCACTATTGTTTCTTGGATGCTCCTCCCTTGTCTCTGCAACCCCTCCCTTCCCTGATTAGCTACTGTTTGGACCTGCCTTTTGGAAACTCAGGGAAGGTCATGGAGGCTGAAGGCTATTCCCTACAAACAAGAAACAGGGGACACAGAAAGGCTTTCACGCCCCGGAGTCCCACAGGGTCCTCCTCTGTTTCAATAATAGGCTTCAAGTGTGGAAGAGCAGTCAGTGTTTTGAAATGCAGGGTTCTGTGGTATGGCTAATTGATCATCATGTCCTTAGGATTGTGATACATTTGCTGATTACTGAATTTTTACTTAATCTGTATAATTGGGGAAATTCTAGATATGCTGAATAGAAACTTGACTTGTGTTACTGAAACAGGGAGAACAGCTTCTCCTGATTAAAGGAGAGGCTGATTTCCCTTAAGAAGGGACATAAAATGCTACCACAAATATATACTTTAAATCTTTCAAGCCTTTCCCAAAGGCATCTGCTGTTTGCCAGGAAAAAGCCCAGACTTCTGAGAATTAATAAAAACAGGTTCTGGATTTATCTTGGGGACGTAAATGCCACAGTGGCACATCAGTCAGAGTTGAGGCTTAATGGAGGTCACTTAATCCTCATCAGTGTGGCTCCAATGTCTTGTCAGACTAATCCTGTGGATACTTAACAGTTTCCTGAGTGCATAGTTGGAACAGGCATGGGAATTGGCACAGTTTTCACACTGACTTCTTATGGAATGAGGACTATTTAGGAAGGACTAAGTTGAAGCCTCTGGAACTGCCCCTCCTAACAAAAGAGAAAACCCTAAGCAGTACTACATCCCTGGAAACATTGCAGTGAGTAGGGCCACCTTCAAAGACTTGCAGGATGCAACAATGGAGATTTCTGTAACATTCCCTTTTTGTTTGCTGATTTGACAGATGGATCTTGGACAATAAATATAGACTAAGGGAAACCTAATCAGAGTGACTCCAATTGCTTTGCTTTCTAAAATGTAGAAAGCATAGTATAATCTTTGGCACCTGGTATGCAGCAATTGCTCTGGCATTTTTTTTTTTTTTTCTTTACCAATTAGGACAATCAGATGGCAGATGGCCTTCAAGCCACAGAGAAGGGCTAACACCTTCATATATTTACAGCAGGGGCAATGACAGTTTCTTGATCTCTGTCATAATATGGTTCATAGGTACCTTGTGATTGTTAATTTTATGTATCCATTTGACTGGGCCACAGGATGTCCTTATATTTGGCTAAACATTGCTCTAGGTGTGTCTGTGAGGGTATTTCTGGATGAGATTAATGTTGGAATTGGTAGATTGAGTAAAGCAGATTGCCATCCCCAATGTGGGTGGGTCTAATCCAATCCATTGAAGGCCTGAATAGAACAAAAAGACATAGACTAAGGGAGAATTCCCTCTCTTTTCCTGACTGTCTTAGAGCTGGGATATTGATTTTCTCCTGCCTTCAGACTTTGACTAAAACTTACACTACCAGCTCTCTTGGTTCTCAGGGCTTCAGGTTCAAACTGGAACTAAATCATTGCCTTTCCTGTGTCTCCAGCTTGCTGAGTGTAGATCTTGGGCTTTCTCAGTCTCCATAACCATGTAACCATGTAAGTCAATTCCTTTAATAAATCTCTTTAATAAATATCTGTATATCTCCTATTGGTTCTGTATCTCTGGAGAATCTAGACTAATACAGAACTTAATCATCTGAATATCTAGAGAACATCATCATGGGCCAGTATACTGTACTAAAGCCATCATGCTTTTCGTATCTGATGAGCAAGGAGTAACAAGTAGTCTCGATGCCTTAGTGAGACTCATACATACCAGAAAGTAGATGGTGAATTCTGTGCTTTAATCTGGTAATTCTGCAAAACTTATCTAAATACAGTGTTCAAATATTGGTTTAACATGTCTCTGAGTCTATAGGGTTTTTTTTCATTCTCCAAATGAATGGTATTTAAATAAAGAAAAACAAAGAACTCCATATTAATTTGAAAAGAGGAAATTCACTTTGAACAAATTACACAGTAGCAGACCTCTGAAATACAAATTTCTGTAGCTTTTTGACTGAACTTTGTTTTTGAATAGTGGTTATTTTTTGTTGTTTTGTCTACTAGAAAAAAAACTTTATGGAATTTAGTGTATTTATTTTATACATATACACACCCATATATGTAAAAATTACTGTGGTGTTTAAAAATACAACTCTATTGTTTAATGACTTGTATGTAAAAATGAGAATAAAAGTTAGTTTGGAAAACTTTAGAAATAAATCAGGATATTTCTATCAAATATTTTATACTTGATTCTACCTAATGCTATTAATGAGTAAAATCTTATTTATATTTAGTAAAGTAACAGATGACTACAGAAAATAAATACTTTTATAGGTAAGAGAGGCAAATTTGTCCAACTCTTACCCTTTGTTCAAGTAAGGAAATAGAATCCATTTCAGCAATTTATTTAGAGTCTACTATCCATCAATTACCGTTACAGGGATTCGGAATCTAAGAGTGAACAAAACAGACTAAAATCCATAAGTTTGAGAAGCTTACTTTCTCACAGCAGGAGACAAGTGATACATAATAAACCTAACACATATTGGATGATAAATGCTATGGCAAAAAGAAAACAGGGAGAAATATAAGGGACACTGGAATGAAGGGGAAGTTTTGAACAGGCTTTTCTTTCAAGGTCAGAACTATTGAGAGAATCTGGCATTTGGGCAAAGACCTGAAGGGGAATTAGTTGTGCAGATATCTGTGGAAGAGCTTTCCAGACAGTGGAAATAGCCATTGCAGAAGCCCTTAGGGAGGGATTTGTCTGGAGTATTCAGGAAAGTGGAAAAAGAACAGTTTGTTTGGAATAGTGAGTTAGGGACAGAGCAGAAAGAAATGGCATAAGAAAGAAAACTGCTTAAGTCTCAGAATATACAAATGCTTGTGGATTACTGTAAAGACTGGTTGGCTTTTAGTGTGAGTGAGATGGGGAGCCACTGGAGAGTTTTAAGCAGAGAAATTACATGATCTTACTTACGATTCAAAATGATTACTGTATTATTCAGAGTTCTGTAGAGAAACAGATCAACATACACAAACACACATAAACACACACATGAAGATTTATTTTGAGGAGATTGCTTATGTGATTATATAGGTTGAGAAGTCCCCCGATCTGCTGTCTGCAAGCTGGAGGCCCAGGAAAGCTGGTGTTTTAATTCCAGTCCAAGTACAAAGTTCTAAGAACCAGGAGAATAGATGGGATAAGTTCTAGCCCAACTCCAAAGGCCTGAGAACTAGGAGTGCGGATGTTATGTCTTAGTCCAAAGACAGAAGACCGATGCCCTAGCTCTGCAGTCAGGCAGAGAGAGCGAATTCTCCTTTCCTCCGTGTTTTTGTTCTATTCACGCTCTCAGAGGATCGAATGATGCCTACTCACATAGTGGAGGGCAATCTGTTTTACTAAGTCTACTGGTTCAAATGCTAATCTCATCTGGAAACATTCTCACAGACACTCAGAAATAATGTTAGGCAGATATTTGGGTACCCCATGGTTCATTCAAGTTGACTTATAAAATTAATCATTACAATTACTCTGAGTGGCTGTATTGTAAAAGATTGTAGGAAGCAAAGATGTAAGCAGGAAGACGAGTTTTGGCTCTTGCATAATCCCGCTGAGAGATGATGGTGGTTTGACCCGTATTGTGGCAATGGAGGTGGTAAAAAGTGATTGCATTTTGGATTTATTATAAAAATTGAGTCAAAAGCACCTCCTAATGGATTGGATATGAGATAAAGAGAGGAATTAAGGATGTTTCTGAGGTTTTTGGCATCAACAATAGGGAAGAATTTAAGTGACCTGGGCTGTGGCTGTCATCTAGTTACAGGAACAGTACTAGAACTTGGGTGTCACTATTTGTAGCTTGCAGATTTAAATGTGTTTAAATCTCATAGATGGTAGGAACAATGACCACATTTATTTGGAATATTTTTTAATATAGTTGAATCTGCGATTTTAGTTATTATTTTGGATAGAAATGGGCTTGCTGTGTACATTTGCCTAATATAAAAGGTGCTGTGTGGTAGTCTAATGTCCTGTTTGTGAGTGATAATTATGTTGATTAATAGCAGGCTTTCTATTTCATTTTACTTATTGACTTGGATCCCTGCAATTCTCATAGTGTTTATGTATATTCATTGATTTAAAAGCTATGTTTTAATGCTGACTGTATGTCAGACATTGTGTTAGGTGCTGGGCTATAGTAATAAACAAATAAATCAGACAGTTGTCTTCATGGTGCTATGAGCAGTATACCTAAAAAGTTTTTTGTATGTTATTGTTTTGTTTTTGTTCTTCCTATTATTTCCTGTAGAGTGATTAGAAATAAAAATTAGTTTATATGGGGATAAAGGTAAGTTTTTAGACTTATATCTGTCAGGGCTGCCTCAGGAAACAGATGGCAATCAAAACAGTATAATCTAAGGATGATTTATTTATAAAGATATGGTAGTAGGGAAACCACAGTGGATAATACAGTGACCAGGGACTTAGCTTCTGAGTTACTACCATCTGTAGCCCTAAAGGAATAATGGAAGCGGCAGTTGATATAATCACAAAGGAGAATATCATGTAGAGTCATCTGTTTTGAGAAGCTCAGTGGTCTTTGGTCCAGGGACAGAGTCAACTCAATGGCAAGGAGGAAGCCTGGAGAACAAGTATCCTGATTTACTCACCTTTCTCTCTGTGATGTCTTCCTGGATCTCTTCAATGGCCAGACCCACTGGACACCAGAAGTCTGCTGATATAGTCCATACAGGTCATATTTTGGGGGCAGAGAACAGTGTGCAAATGATGGAGAATGGGCCTGCAGTGACAAATCTTAAAGAAGTCTGGCATAGTCCGCCCTTTTTGCTTCTGGGCCTACACTCTTATTTTTTTTTAAGGTAAAAAGTTTGTGATTCCAACACAGGCAATGCACAAAGTCCTGTTAGATGTTTTATCATCAGGTGATGTGGAACTGCTTTTCAATTGGAGAGCAGTTGTCTGCTGAGAAGGGCATGGGTTCCCTTTAATGCAGCCCACCTCACTGAAATATAAAGCATTGACTACCACTAATATTCTTCAAATAAGATAGCACAGAGGAAAAAAGAAAGAAAATATATGATTAAGTGGTACAAAGCATAGCTGCTGCAGGTCCCATTGTAATCATAGATGCCTCCTTCTACTAACCCTCACCCTCCACCTTGGCTAGATGGGGTTATTTGCAAGAAGAACCTTTATGGGAACCTTTATGAGGTTCATTTTTGTAGGATCTGAGTCCTCGGTGGTTTTGTTTTTATTGGGTTGTCCCTTACTGGGACTATGAGGCTTCCCAGTATATTCCTTGGCCTCCATTGTGAAACTGTATCTCAATTTCCTCCTCTTCTTCCCATGGCTCGGTAGCACGAAGACCACAAAATGCCTAGAGAGTAGTCTTAGCTTTCAATTAGTTGAAAATATAACCATATCTCTTGGTGGAAGAATTTCCTCCTTGAGAACTGGTACCTCTAAACACACTGAGCCTAAAATCCCAGTGTGGAGCAAAATTCTTCCTGTACCTTGTCAGATATGATACTGAGAGAGGCTACACTCACCTCCTCCATTTGATTCCTGGACCTGTATTCTGGCTATCGGGAGATAACACTATATCTTGGCTGCTAATTTAAAGCATATACTGTATCTCATAGCACAGTACCTCAAGCTCTCAGTCCATTGCCTACCAAAAATGTCATCATAACTGAGCCTTCAGCAGGCCATTGTACCATTTTATAAAGGGTGGAAAAGGATGTTTGGGGTGATGAAACATCTGGTAATATGACAAGTGAATTGCCTAAGTGTAAGCTCATTATCTGTATAATATGTGCTCTAGTCAGAGGCACTATTGTGTCATCCAGTATGGCAATTGATAAAGTATAAGTTCATGAATGGTGATACTAGTGGAAACATCAAAGACAAATCTATACCCTGAATGTGCTGCACCTCCTTGTCCAGTGAAATCAACTCTGCTACCAAGTAGTTAGTTGATCAGCCCAGAGAATGGTAACATTCTAGGGGCTTATGGGGCCAGCTTGCTCTTGGCTGGCTGCATACTCAGCATAGGTGGTAGCCAGATTAGCTTTGATGAGGGGAAGACCATGTTGTTGAATCCATGTATAGCATACATTCCTGCCACTCTAGCAACTTTGTACATGAGCAAGGGCTGTATTCACTGGGGAAAATGGCTGACTGACATCCATTGAATGGGTCAACTTGTTCAGTTGATGTTTAAGAGCCTACCCCTTCATGCATGTTCTATGATGGGTATTTACATGGGACAGGATATCAACATACTCTTGTACCTATTCCTAGAGGTCAATCAACGTACCTCTCTGTCACTGATTTTTAAATTTCTGTGTTTCAAAGTTTATACGTTGCTGGCCAGACCATGTAGTAGTTGCTAGCCTGTAAGTCGGTGTCGAACTATACTTCTAGTTACTTCTTGTTCCACTCCAAGTGGAAAACCAGATGTACAACCCAGTTCGCTCACTTATAAAGTTACCACTGAGTGGAGTTGTAGTATACTTCTAACTATGCAAGCATACTGTTCAGGTGCATCCATTATGCAGGCTTATGCATTTTCCTCCTCTGTTTCTTAGCCATCAGGAGCTCCCATTGAGGCCAAACATGTGGAATTAGAGAGAGGCAGTAACATAGTAGCAGCAAGTGCCTTGGTAGTCTGAGTCACTTGTTTGTGTAGTTTAGTTTACTTTTGCTTTCAGGACCTGCTTGAGTTTGGTCTTGTGTATTACCACTTCTGTTTTGTAATGGAATTCCCTTCTGCATGTCCGTTTTAAAGGTTTGGTGGAACAGATAACATCCAATTCAACATGGGCAGTTCAAATCTCATAGTCACTTGATGTTAATGGGCAGGTGGTTAATTTCTACTGGTACCTAGCAGTAAGCTGGAACTGCTTTTCAATTGGAGAGCAGTTGTCTGCTGAGAAGGGCATGGGTTCCCTTTAATGCAGCCCACATACATCAGCTTCTTGAAGTTAGGGTGGAAAATGTTGGATGGTGAATTTGGAGGGGAAAAATGGAAGATACTCTACATATTTTGAACACTTTAAAGAATTTCCTCACATTTTAAATGATAAACATTTAATCACTTCTTTTGTTATTATATATCTTTTTGTTTAAGAGGGAATCAGTAAAGATTTGATTTAGAATTAATTTCATAATAGTGGTTTTTCATATTATGCCATTTTCTTTGGAACATTTATTTCTTCCCTCCCTCCCGTCCTTCCTTCCTTCCTTCCTTCCTCCCTCCCTTCCTTCCTTCCTTCCTTTTTAATTTTTTCTTTAGATGGCCAAGTATTAATTAGGATGTATTTCTATTGTAGATTCTATTGAAATAGATGGCTAAACTAAAGGTGTTACCTTGAGACTAGACTGGTAATTCACGGCTAGCCAGATTTACTATTTCCAGTTTCTTTTCTTTTAATACCTGCCTGTTTCTTCTCTTTAGAGGAGAAATTGGATGAGGTGATTTTGTATTATTTCCATGAACTATCTATGGTGAGATAGGTCTATGGCCAAGGTAATTATAAAGCATATGAATGTAACTGGGATAAATAGATTTCTATTGCATTGTTATAGTTCCTCCTCTCCCGCACCTATATAGAGTTTCTACTTCATAAATTGCTAAATTTTGTATTTTTTTTCTAAAGTTTAAATTACTTTGAATACATTTAACTATCTTTAGGGTGACCGATGTCTTTGTTTCTATATTTTATATGAGGCAGATTCTTGCTCAGTGAGACGTTTTAAATTCAGAAAGTTTTGATATCATTCCTTTTCCCCCTTAGTATTATTATATCTTTTGGCTCATTTGCAATGTTTTTTAATGTTTGTGATTTAACAGCTAATCTATACACAAATAAGACAGATACTGCCAGGAAATTAATTTTTATTGGTAACTCTGTGTTCACTGGGAGGTTAATTGATAATTCTATATAATTAGTTAATATGAGTCTATTTATCCTATGAGCATCTTTAAAAATAATCGTATGCCTGGACAATTCTGGCTAGGTGTCAGTTTTAGTGAAAAAAGGCTACATTTAAGAATCTGTTACTTTGGAGGCTATCAGGACAGGCTGGAATTTATGAGAAACCAAATGTCACTTCAATTTATTCAGCATGAATTTATCTTCCAAAAGATATTTAAAAATATACTGCCTACTTTTTTTCCTATTTTTGCTAGGAGTCTCATTTTATATTGACATTCATATTCCCTTTTGTACTTTAGCTTAAAAATTGTTAAAGTGTCGCATCAAATGAAGAACTAAATTGGAGATAGTTGGCTTTGTGTTATGCAATGATTATGCAATGGCAGGTGATTCAAAAATTACTCATCTCTAAACATTTAAGTATAGAAAATTAACATGTCTGGACTGATAACACATCATAAAAAGTAGTTTATTTTTCTGAGGATGCCTTGGTCAAATTCCCATCTATTGGCTTAAAGATTCTCTAACACTCACCACATAATTAATGATTTTTTTCCCTGTTTCTCATAATAGAGTACTAATTTGTGACTTTTGTTTGTTCTCAAATAATGATAAGATCTGTGGGTTTCCTTTTGGGAGATGTTACACATATTGCATCAAGGGAAAAGATGTGTGACATTCGAAGAATTCTGATTTGAAGAGCATTTTGCCCAGGAACTCAGCATGGTTTGTGTTTTCATGTTTTTATTGAAGAATACCCAGTATCCTGCCCATTGAAGTGCCTCAATTTAATAATCTGGTTGATTTGGATATCACCATGGGCATCCATTTCTGCCTTAGGGAAGAGAACAAAGGGGACCGGAAACCCCCCACCAATACCCCTTCATATCTCCCTTACCACTTGTCACTGAAGTCACCACGGCATAGCCAAGTATCCTAGCTGTGCAACATCACTTTGGTGCCCAAAACTAAGTGAGCATCATCAGCTCTGGGGAATACCACTGGGACATTTGGAATAATCCCTCTAGTTGATACAAGCTTGAAACATAACTCACGTAAAGCCCCAAGGTTGCTTAGCAACATCTATATATAACTCTCTTTGAGCCTTCTCTGCCTCTTCATGTCCTGAGATGAACATCTCATTGTTCTTAAAAAGAAACTGAAGGCTGCCTCCTTTAGAGAAGGGCATTTCTCATATGTATTCTCAATCCTGATGTGTCTCAGGAGAATACTGAGGTCACTTTTAGTACACAAAATATTCTGAAGGGAGATGTGTTGCTAGATATCATATATCCTGATAGGAGAAATATGATCTTATGAAAAATAAATATATTTGGATTTTCCCAAAACCGGAACATCAGGTAAATTTGAATTCTTGATAGCGTCCATCTTATTCTTTTAAAGAGGCAAAAAAAAAATCTTCTTGATTATGAGTTCAAGTAACTTTAATTAAGAAGCAGTGTACCCACCAGGAGACATTTAAAACAGTTTGATGTGCATAATAGTGATGTGAAAATTTTTTTATATGGCTATTTCTGGGCCTTATTGCCAGAAATTAGGTCCAGTAACAGGTATTTCAGTCAGCATCTTAAAAATCTTGATTGTAATCCAGTTGAGTTGGATGCAGGAGGAATAACACTTACAGAAATACTTTTCGGAAATTAAAGTTAAAATGCATTCGTTGGCTTTAGAGAATATATGTGACACAAGTACCTAACGTTAGTATTAGTATTGGTTTTAGAGTATTTGGATATGAAGGGATTTTTCACTTTTTTCAAATTTTAGATTTGTATTTTTTATCCTCAAAAAAATAAATTTTTGCTTCCAATGAATGAGCTGCTTTTCTTTCAGTGGAAGTTACCTCATTTTCACATATACATATGAAATCATTAAATCACTGTTTGCTAACCTGAGGTGTTGGGACTACAAAGGAGTTTTGGAACTATGTAGAGGAGCTGTGGAAACTGGACATAGAATTTTATTTTGGAATACTTATTTTGTAATTGGTTGAGGATGTTTAGCTTTTTTTTTTCCCCTTGAACAAGAGAAAAGATTTTTTCTGTCCTGAAAAATCTTTGATTCTTTTTATTTACTAAAAATATCTTGGAGAATGGGAGATTTTGGTTAAAAATTAGAATTTTAAGTTACATCTTGATACCACAGAACTATAGGAAATAATTAGTGAACCGTATCATAATTTACTTATTATCATACTTGGGAGCATTCTCATTTTTAAAATTTAGAATGTTAATAAGAAAATGCTGCCAAATACTATTTTTTTGATATGAATTTGGAAAAAAAAATCTAGTTTCACTTAAAGTGAGCTGTATAAAATATGTTAAATATATACATATATATTTCCTGAAGGATGACTCTTTTCTTGGCATTTGGACTTCTCTCAATTATAGCCATGTTCACTGAACCGGTACAGGAACTGAGAAAGGAGTCTTGTAGAGAAAAATGTCAAACATACTTTTCTCAGCAGTTGTTGAGCTGCCCAGTTCTTGATGGGGTACAATTATTGTTTAGGTGTTCATTCTAGTAGCAAGTTAAAGGGAGGGAATTTGAAACGTAGTGTTTTCCCGGTATGAGAAATAAAACGAAGAAAGCAAAACAAGCAAACACAACCAAAGCTCCGGCTTTGATTTTGGAGTTGATTTGTGAGACCTGTGAGACCGATTGACTAATGTTTTCCATAGTCCTGCACACTGTCTAATAAGCAGGAGGCTGGGCAGATTGAGTGGCTGCAGATACATAATTACATGGCTGCCTCTGTCTCCTCTGGGAGTTTTTTTTTTGCGGTACACGGGCCTCTCACTGCTGTGGCCTCTCCCATTGCGGAGCACAGGCTCCGGACCCGCAGGCTCAGCGGCCGTGGCTCATGGGCCTAGCTGCTCCGCGGCATGTGGGATCTTCCCGGACTGGAGCACAAACCCGTGTCCCCTGCATCGGCAGGCGGACTCTCAACCACTGCGCCACCAGGGAAGCTCCTCTGGGAGTTTTTAAATAGAAATAATGTTACTCATGAGGGTGCAGAGCTGGACTTTTGTGCTCTGGTAGTAACCAGTCTTCGAAAAGAATGAGTATGTCATGCTTCAGTGCCACTGCTTTTAGTATTTATTGTTTGTAAGCATGGTTTTGAGAATGGTGCTGGAAGTCAGAAGAAAGGAGGGAAATAGGTATAGAAGCAAACAATAATAAAATAGATCTATCACTGGGACTCTCTGTGCAACAGGCAGTGAAGTAATTTAAGATGTAGTGCACTGTTTTTTTAAGGAAAAAAATAAGGTGAAAAATTGAATGGTTTTTTTTTATCCTTTAGGTGGTAGTTTTTATTTAAATAATGGCACTTTTGATATTGCAGTCTTCATTTTAAAAATTACATTTATTTAACACTGAGGATTTGTGTTAGCTTCTGGGATGGGGTGGGGTTGACATTTTGAGAGTGAGTATGGAAGTGTCAGGAAGATTGTGATAGGTTATATCCTTGAAGAAATGATGCTGCAAGCAAATAATGCTAGGGAGCCCTACCAAACTGGGATTTTCTTGAAGACAGGCACCAAATTTTATTCTTTTTCTATTTAGTTCAAGAGATATTTTATTCAGGAGTGCCTGTTGTTGTTAGGTACCTGATTAGGTGTTGGACATTTAAAGTAGGAGAGTATATATATTCATGTATGAGATCATTATATAGAGAGAGAGCCTAAACATTTTTTGAATGAATTAATAAATGGGTTAGAGGGGGTGGGAAAAATATGTATAGGCGGAGTCAGCTTCAAGGCGTTAAAGGGCTTCAGACACTTCATTTCAGCAGAGCTATCAGTGGTAGCAGATCGTATTGTTGAGTCAGGAGAGTTATACCTTCTATTACAGTGATTTGAATAGTAGAAGAGCTAATGAGATTTAAGTTTTCATTATTTGGTTGTCCCCCTGTCCCTCTTTCGTTTGCTTTCCAACAAATATTCTTTCAAACTTTTGTTAAAGTAGACAGTTGGATTACATATCCTCTATCTTAGAACTTTTAAACAAAAAACTTTAAAATAATAATTATATTATAGATTCTTTCATAGTTTACTTCATATTCTGTTGTCTTTGCATGTTTATAGTTGAAAAACATAAAGATAAAAATTCAGAAAAATCATTCATAACCTCATTATTAGGAGATCATGGGTAATATTTTGCTGTATAATCTTTGAGGTACTTTTCTATACATTAATGTACATTCATAATTAAACAAAAAAACACATTTTAAACTTGATTCTTTTTCACTTAACAAGGTATAGTGAGCATTTTTATGAATGAATATAGACTTAACACTTCTTAATTATAATTTAACACTTCTTAATATTTCATGGATGGTATAGCATACATATTCATTAAAATCATATCTGTGATATGCATGGGGGTGCTCAAAAATTTAAAGATATTATGCATGAATATTAATTCTTATACCTAAAGTATTCCACATGAACTTTGGGAATTCTTAAAGGTGATTTGAAATTGATTTGAATGTATAGGCAATATATTAACCATTGTTATAAGTCATTATTATGTTATAACCATTTTGAAGATACTTTAATGTAGAATTCGATCTCTTAAAATTCTGGTTCTTCCAATAACTTGCTGAGCCATCTTGATCAAGTTACTTAAGGTCTCTGATCCTTGGGTTCCTCATTTGTGTAATAAGTATAGAATTTTCAACACATAGAATTGTGATTATTAAATTAGATATTGTTTGTAGAGCACTTAACACAATACTAGGTACATAGTAAGTGCTATGTAATAGGTAGCAAATACCATTAAAATCACCCCAGGTTCTTGACGTTTTGTACTATTAGAGATGCCCCATCGTAAAACATAGGGAACCATTTGTTCAGTCCCTATTTCTTTTTTTTTAACATCTTTATTGGAGTATAATTGCTTTACAATGTTGTGTTAGTTCCTGCTGTATAACACAGTGAATCAGCTATACATATACATATATCCACATATCTCCTAACTCTTCTGTCTCCCTCCCACCCTCCCTCCATATCCCACCCCTCTAGGTGGTCGCAAAGCACCGAGCTGATCTCCCTGTGCTATGCGGCTGCTTCCCACTAGCTATCTATGTTACATTTGGTAGAATATACAAGTCCATGCCACTCTCTCACTTGGTCCCAGCTTACCCTTCCCACTCCCCATGTCCTCAAGTCCATTCTTTAAGTCTGCATCTTTATTCCTGTCCTACCCCTAGGTTTTTCAGAACCTTTTTTTTTTTTTTAGCTGCAGTGAACATTGTGGTACATGACTCTTTTTGAATTATGGTTTTCTCAGGGTATATGCCCAGTAGTGGGGTTGCTGGGTCATATGGTAGTTCTATTTTTAGTTTATTGAGGAACCTCCATAGTGGCTGTATCAATGTACATTCCCACCAACAGTGCAAGAGGGTTCCCTTTTCTCCACACCCTCTCCAGCATTTATTGTTTGTAGACTTTGTGATGATGGCCATTCTGACTGGTATGAGGTGATACCTCACCCTAGTTTTGATTTGCATTTCTCTAATGATTAGTGATGTTGAGCATCCTTTCATGTGTTTGTTGGCAATCTGTATATCTTTGGAGAAATGTCTATTTAGGTCTTCTGCACATTATTGGATTGGGTTGTTTTGTTTTTTTTGATACTGAGCTGCATGAGCTGCTTGTAAATTTTGGAGATCAATCCTTTGTCAGTCGCTTCATTTGCAAATATTTTCTCCCATTCTGAGGGTTGTCTTTTTGTCTTGTTTATGGTTTCCTTTGCTGTGCAAAAGATTTTAAGTTGCATTAGGTCCCATTTGTTTATTTTTGTTTTTATTTCCATTTCTCTAGGAGGTGGGTCAAAAAGGATCTTGCTGTGATTTATGTCATAGAGTGTTCTGCCTATGTTTTCCTCTAAGAGTTTGATAGTGTCTGGCCTTAACATTTAGGTCTTTAATCCATTTTGAGCTTACTTTTGTGTATGGTGTTAGGGAGTGTTCTAATTTCATACTTTTACATGTACCAGTCCAGATGGACTTGGAGTCTGTCATACAGAGTGAAGTAAGTCAGAAGGAGAAAAACAAATACCGTATGCTAACACATATATATGGAATCTAAAAAAAAAAAATGGTTCTGAAGAACCTAGGGGCAGGACGGGAATAAAGATGCAGACCTACTAGAGAATGGACTTAA
>NC_041214.2:126375403-126376316 GCF_002837175.3 Physeter macrocephalus
TGAAATTTTTTGTTCTAGTTCTATGAAAAATGCCATTGGTAGTTTGATAGGGATTGCATTGAATCTGTAGATTGCTTTGTGTAGTATAGTCATTTTCACCATGTTGATTCTTCCAATCCAAGGACATGGTATATCTCTCCATCTGTTTGTATCATCTTTAATTTCTTTCATCAGTGTTTTATAGTTTTCTGCATACAGATCTTTTGTCTCCTTAGGTAGGTTTATTCCTAGGTATTTTATTCTTTGTGTTGAAATGGAAAATGGGAGTGTTTCCTTAATTTCTGTTTCAGATTTTTCATCATTAGTGTATAGGACTGCAAGAGATTTCTGTATATTAATTTTGTATCCTGCTACTTTACCAAATTCATTGATTAGCTCTAGTAGTTTTGTGGTAACATCGTTAGTATTCTCTATGTATACTATCATGTCATCTGCAAGCAGTGACAGTTTTACCTCTTCTTTTCCGATTTGGATTCCTTTTATTTCTTTTTCTTCTCTGATTGCTGTGGTTAAAACTTCCGAAGCTATGTTGAGTAATAGTGGTGAGAGTGGGCAACCTTGTCTTGTTCCTGATCTTAGTGGAAATGGTTTCAGTTTTTCACCATTGAGAATGGTTTTGACTGTGGGTTTGTCATATATGGCCTTTATTATGTTGAGGTAAGTTTCCTCTATGCCTACTTTCTGGAGGGTTCTTATCATAAGTGGGTGTTGAATTTTGTCAAAAGCTTTCTCTGCATCTATTGAGATGATCATATGGTTTTTCTCCTTCAGTTTTTTAATATGGTGTATCACATTGATTGATTTGTGTATATTGAATAATCCTTGCATTCCTGGGATTAACCCCACTTGATCATGGTGTGTGACCCTTTTTTTTTTTTTTTTTTTTTTTGCGGTACGCGAGCCCCTCCCTGTT
>NC_041214.2:126376615-126380415 GCF_002837175.3 Physeter macrocephalus
GTGGACATTTTTTTTTTTTTGCGGTACGCGAGCCTCTCACTGTTGTGGCCTCTCCCGTTGCAGAGCACAGGCTCCGACGTGCAGGCTCAGTCGACATGGCTCACGGGCCCAGCCGCTCTGCGGCATATGGGATCTTCCCAGACCGGGGCACGAACCCGTGTCCCCTGCATTGGCAGGCAGACTCTCAACCACTGCGCCCCCAGGGAAGCCCTATGTGACCCTTTTAATGTGCTGTTGGATTCTGTTTGATAGTATTTGGTTGAGGATTTTTGCATCTATGTTCATCAGTGATATTGGCCTGTAGTTTTCTTTCTTTGTGACATCTTTGTCTGGTTTTGGTATCAGGGTGATGGTGGCCTCATAGAATGAGTTAGGGAGTGTTCCTCCCTCTGCTGTATTTTGCAAGAGTTTGAGAGGGATAGGTGTTAGCTCTTCTCTAAATGTTTGATAGAATTCGCCTGTGAAGCCATCTGGTCAGGGCTTTTGTTTGTTGGAAGATTTCTAATCACAGTTTCAATTTCAGTGCTTGTTACTGGTCTGTTTATATTTTCTATTTCTTCCTGGTTCATTGGTAATGTTGGCGTTTTTTTCTTCTTCTTTCTCTTATTGCTTTAGCTGCGAGGTTAGGTTGTTTATCTGAGGTGTTTCTTGTTTCTTGAGGTAGGATTTTATAAACTTCCCTCTTAGAACTGCTCTTGCTGCATCTCATAGGTTTTGGGTTGTCGTGTTTTCATTGTCATTTGTTTCTAGGTATTTCTTGATTTCCTCTTTGATTTCTTTAGTGATGTCTTCATTATTTAGTAGTGTATTGTTTAGCCTCCATGTGTTTGTATTTTTTACAGGTTTTTTCCTGTAATTTATATCTAGTCTCATAGCGTTGTGGTCGGAAAACATACTTGATACAATTTCAAGTTTCCTAGTTTTATTAAGGCTTGATTTGTGACCCAAGATATGATCTGTCCTGGAGAATTTTCCATGAACATTTGAGAAGAAAGTGTAATCTGTTGTTTTTGGGTGGAGTGTCCTATAGATATCAATTAAGTCCATCTTGTTTAATGTATCATTTAAAGCTTGTGTTTCCTTATTTATTTTCGTTTTGGATGATCTGTGCATTGGTGAAAGTGTGGTGTTAAAGTCCCCTACTATGATTGTGTTACTGTTGATTTCCCCTTTTATGGCTGTTAGCATTTGCCTTATGTATTGAGGTGCTCCTATGTTGGGTGCATAAATATTTACAATTGTTCTACCTTCTTCTTGGATTGATCCCTTGATCATTTTGTAGTGTCCTTCTTTGTCTCTTGTACTAGTCTTTATTTTAAAGTCTATTTTTTTCTTATATGAGAATTGCTGCTCCAGCTTTCTTTTGATTTCTATTTGCATGGAATATCTTTTCCCATCACCTCACTTTCAGTCTGTATGTGTCACTAGGTCTGAAGTGGGTCTCTTGTAGACAGCATATGTACTGGTCTTGTTTTTGTATCCATTCATCCAGTCTTTGTCTTTTGGTTGGAGCATTTAATCCATTCACATTTAAGGTAATTATCGATATGTATGTTCCTATTCCCATTTTCTTAATTGTTTAGGGTTTGTTATTGTAGGTCTTTTCCTTCTCTTGTGTTTCCTGGCTAGAGAATTTCCTTTAGTATTTGTTGTAGAGCTGGTTTGGTGGTGCTGAATTCTCTTAGCTTTTGCTTATGTGTAAAGGTTTTAATTTCTCTGTCAAGTCTATATGAGATCCTTGCTGTCTAGATTAATCTTGGTTGTAGGTTTTCCCTTTTCATCACTTTAAATATGTCCTGCCACTCCCTTCTGGCTTGCAGAGTGTCTGCTGAGAAATCAGCTGTTAACCTTATGGGGATTCCCCTGTATGTTAATTGTTGCTTTTCCCATGCTGGTTTTAATATTTTTTCTTTGTATTTAATTTTTGATAGTTTGATTAATATGTGTCTTGGTATGTTTCTCCTTGGATTTATCCTATATGGGATTCTCTGTACTTCCTGGACTTGATTAACTATTTCCTTTCCTCTATTCAGGAAGTTTTCAACTATAATCTCTGCAAATATTTTTTCAGTCCCCCTTTTTTTTTTTTCTCTTCTGCTTCTGGGACCCCTATAATTTGATTGTTAGTGCTTTTAATGTTGTCCCAGAGGTCTCTGAGATTGTCCTCAATTCTTTTCATTCTTTTTTCTTTATTCTGCTTTGCGGTGGTTATTTCCATTCTTTTATTTTCCAGGTCACTTATCCGTTCTTCTGCCTCCATTATTCTGCTATTGATTCCTTCTAGAGCATTTTTAATTTCATTTATTGTCTTGTTCATTATTGTTTGTTTGCTCTTTAGTTCTTCTAGGTCCTTGTTAAACGTTTCTTGTATTTTCTCCATTCTATTTCCAAGATTTTGGATGTCTTTACTATCGTTACTCTGAATTCTTTTTCAGGTAGACTGCCTATTTCCTCTTCATTTGTGTGGTCTGGTGGGTTTTTACCTTGCTCCTTCATCTGCTGTGTATTTCTCTGTCTTCTAATTTTGCTTAGCTTACTGTGTTTGGGATCTTCGTTTCTCAGGCTGCAGGTTTGTAGTTACCATTGTTTTTGTGTCTGCTCCCAGTGGGTAAGGTTGGTTTAGTGAGTTTTGTAGGCTTCCTGGTGGAGTGGACTGGTGCCTGTTTTCTGGTGGGTGAGGCTGGATCTTGTCTTTCTGGTGGGCAGGACCATGTCCGGTGTTGTGTTTTGGGATGTCTGTGAACTTATGATTTTAGGCATCCTCTCTGCTATTGGGTGTGTTTGTGTTCCTGTGTTGCTAGTTGTTTGGCATATGGTGTCTAGTACTGAAGCTTGCTGGTCATTGAATGGTGCTGGGTCTTAGCGTTGAGATAGAGATCTCTGGGAGACCTTTCACCGTTTGATATTACGTGGGGTTGGGAGGTGTCTGGTGGACCAATGTCCTGAACTCAGCTCTCCCACCTCAGAGTCTCAGACCTGATACCCAGCCAGAGCACCAAGGCCCTGTCACCCACACGGCTCAGAAGAAAAGGGAGAAAGAAAAGAAAGGACGGAAGGAAGGAAGGAAGGAAGGAAGGAAGGAAGGAAGGAAGAATAAAATAAAATAAATTTATTAAAATAGAAAAAAATTATTAAAAATAAAAAAATAAGTTAGTAATAAAAAAAGAAAGTGAGAAAGAAAGAAGAGAGAAACTAAACCTATAAACAAATCCACCAATAATAACAAGTGCTAAAAACTATACTAAAAAAAAAAAAAACAAAAAAAAAAAGAAAAAAATGAGCAGTCAGAACCCTGGGACCAATGGTAAAAGCGAAGCTATTCAGACAAAATCACACAAAGAAGCATCACATATACACTCACAATAAGAGAAAAAGGAAAAAAAATGCATATATATAAAAAAAATTAAAAAAGGAAGAGTGCAACCAAATAAACAAATCTACCAATGATAATAAGCTCTAAATACTAAACTTAGATAAACATAAAATCAGAAACAAATTAGATGCAGAAAGCAAACCCCAAGTCTACAGTTGTTCCCAAATCCACCACCTCAATTTCGGGATGATTTGTGTCCATTCAGGTATTCCAGAGATGCAGGGTACTTCAAGTTGATTATGGAGATTTAATCCACTGCTCCTGAGGCTGCTGGGAGAAATTTCCCTTTCTCTTCTTTGTTAGCACAGCTCCTGAGGTTCAGCTTTGGATTTGGCCCCGCCTCTGTGTGTAGGTCACCAGAGGGCATCTGTTCCACACCCAGACAGGATGGGGTTAAAGGAGCAGCTGATTAGAGGGCTCTGGCTCA
>NC_041214.2:126380586-126386465 GCF_002837175.3 Physeter macrocephalus
ATGAAGGGGCTTCTAGTGTGTGGAAACCTTTCCTCCTTCACAGCTCCCTCCCTGAGGTGCAGGTTCCATCCCTATTCTTTCACCTCTGTTTTTCCTTTTTTCTTTTGCCCTACCCAGGTTTGTGGAGAGTTTCTTGACTTTTGGGAAGTCTGAGGTCTTCTGCCGGTGTTCAGTAGGTGTTCTGTAGGAGTTGTTCCACACGTAGATGTACTTTTGATGTATTTGTGGGAGGAAAGTGATCTCCACGTCTTACTTCTCCACCATCTTGAAGGCACCCAATAGTACCTATTCCTTAATGGACGCTGTAATAGATGTTGAGGATGTAAAATTAAACAAAAGATGATCCTTGGCTTTATGGCGTCTTTAATCTGGTGGGAGAACATGTCAGCAAAGAAATTTATAATACTGTATGAATATACCATTGGGACAGTTTGGCCAAAACTCTTTGTGAACCCAGCCTTAGGGAAGGGTGGTCTATGAGTGATGAGGAACCTATTTGAGTTCTCAATTCCAGTAATTTTGGTTATGAATAGGCTTTAATTATCAGTACAACTGTGTGATCTGGCCAGAGCATTTTGGGAGCACTGAACTAGAATACTGTGGCCTATAAGCAATATGAGTTCTAGATGAATTTAAAGTATCCATTTTACTGATGTTGAATAGGCTATTAAATTAAGCATCAGGGTGGCCTTATTAGCTAACAGATTTAGCTATACTTGAATGGAATTTAGCTTTGGGTTTTCTTTCAAATCTGCTTATAGCATTTTGGTCTTTGTATAGTAGTATAATTTGGCACAGAGACTCTAGATAATATCATAAGTGAAATTTAAAAATGTTGTTTTACATCCATACTTCATTACAAAACCTACAGAGTACTGTTGCTCAGTAAAATTTAAATACTTTATCTCAATCTCAATTTGGGTAAATTTAAAAGAATAAAATGTGTAATTCGGAAAAATAATAAACTGAGACATGCAGACAATATAGCAGACTACTGTTCTTTGCTTTCAGACCTATTATGTCTGGTCTGTGTTAGGTCTATGGATGTAAAAAAGACATTTGTGTGTGTGTGTGTGTGTATACACACAGATAGATAGATAGATGGATATAGATATGAAACTTGGAGTTTTATAACTTAAAAGAGGCCTTGCCAATATGTTAGGAGTCACTATGAAAGCTCTTTGATCTTTTGGTTTTTTAGCTGACAGAATTTTTAAACCTTTATCTCCCTCAGTAAAGGCAAAAATCTTGTCAGAGTGTTTGATAAACCTTTGATATTTCATGGCTATTTAGTCCAAAGGATGTGAAGTTTTTGTTGGAAATATATATATCTCCTTGGATTCTTTGATATATATTAGTATACTGTGTCCCATGCCATTGTCAAAGTGAAAATTGATTCATTTATCCTGTCTCTAATATAAAAACATTCACAAGGATAAAGTTCATGGCTATCTGGCTATATTTAATAAATTCAAATGTGTGATTGGGTTTGTTGATTTGCCAGTTACCATATTATAAGGTTTCTGATCTTTGGTGATTTTCAGAGAAAAAAAAGTGTCCATTAGTTTTTATCTTATAATTGATATAATAACCATCCAGTTTGAAACTGTATATCAGAGGTATAAATAGTACTTGTTTGCATATTTTGCTTTAACTAGTTACTTCAGGTTCATTGTGACAGGTACACCTGCCCTCCCAGTAAAATTCTCTGGGTAACTAGAATCAGTACCAATGTGATTTCTGGCTTTTGTTAGATTTTACAAAATAAAGTAGAAAAAAATGCTTTGTGGATTTGTTTAGTTAGTGTAAATATGACAAGTTTTAATTGTTTTCAAGTAAGTTTTCTGATGACTTTATTTTTGAACATTTGTATCACTCTAACCTATAATAAAAGGTTTTTTCCATCAAAAATTTAGCATATGAAAATTATTTAACAAATACTAAGTAATAAATAATTTAAATTAAGTATAGAAGTCCAAATCAACTGAAAAACTGTAAACTGCAAAATGTATTGGGTGCTATTATGAGTAATGCTTAAGTAAAAATACTCTGGAAGGAAAGTCTTGGATATGTATTCCAGCTTCACCCACTTAATAGCTGTGTGGCCTTGGGCAAAATTTTTTAACCTCCTGTTTCTTCATCTGTACCATGAGAATGATAACAGTACCCTCCACATTGGGTTATTGTGAGGGCTTAAATAGTTAATATTTAACAGTGCCTGTAGCATAGTAACTATTCCATGAGGTATTAGTCATTATCATTTATGATTTGTGATATTTATAATTCATTATAATTTTTTCAGTTGACTGACAGACTATTTTCTTGTTTTATTTGCTTTGCATTTTATGTTTCATAGTGCTTTATAGACTGCATTTTATTTTAAGAAAAATGGTGTATTTAAAATTATGCTACTTGTGCATGGTAAAATATACACTCTTTGGTGTGTGTGTGGGAGACATCCAAAATAACCTTTGTATTGGGGTGCAAGTTTTTCCTTTCTTGGTTGGAAGAATTAGGACCCAACTTTGAATCAAAGAAGGCTAGAGTATGGATTATAGGTTCTTAGACCTGGATGGTACCTTTCAATTTAGCTTCTTCATTTTACAGAAGAGGAAGCTAAAGCTTTGGGTGGTTATCCTCCTTAAGTTCACATAGCTAGTACCTTAAAGATGGTCTAGAAGTTGTATATTTTGACTCCTTCACCTCCCTCTCTACTTTGGGGAGTATAGAATTTTTGACAATGTTTGAGTAACAGTGGCATTCATATTAAAGACAAAAGACATAACCATTATTGCTTTTAATCTATTGATACAATGAATCATATTAAGAACAAGATTCTCTTGGTGATTTAAAAGATTGGAATTGCTTCTCAGCAGCTTAGTTAACCACGCAAACTCAGGAGTATAGCTATTGTGCAGATTGTGGTCTACATCATGGAGGACCTCTAGCCCAAACCTCTGGTCTTTGCCATGTAATTTTTCCCAAAAGAGAAGGCTGACCACAGAGCAGAGTGTTATTTGAGCTAAGAGCTGTTAAACCATTAAGTTAGATTTCTTCCTAAAAATCAGTAGACTAAGACTGTGTTAGCTCATGTTTCATATTACACGAGAGAAAATAAACTGAAAGGTCAGTTGAACAGTTACAGCATTGCCCTTTTCCAAGGTAATCAGCAGAGCATGTAGCAAAGACGTGAACAGGAGCGTGACTGGAAAGAGAGAGGCTGATAAAGAGGCTGGCTGCTTAAAGTGCTTGGGACAGTACTTGACACTTCCAGGCCTGACCAGATGGGCCATCTCACAGGGCTTACCTTCAGTAATTCTGATTTATTACATTCAGATGGCTTTCTTTTTCTAGTTAGGCAGTCAGGTTTTCACATTGCCAGAAGACCCCAGAAATTTTAATATTGACCATTAATCATACCCTGGTAAACTGCAAGGGCAATATATTATTAATTTGTTTGCAGCCAAGAGAAAAAACACAGTGATTAAAATTAATTTCTAGCTACATTTTGTTAATTTATTCTAATTAATTAATATGTTAAGAAGTCAAAATATGTTTACATTAATGGCTATATAGTAGGTTCTTTATGTTGTGTCATTAAATGTCATTTCCATTATCCTAAATGTTGAACTCTAGAAATAAGTACTTTATTATTAAAATAAATAAGGAGTTGTATAAGGCTTTCTAAGTAATACCACCAAGTGAAGTATTTCTAATTTTCCATTAATTGAATGAGAACATGTCATGGTTTGGGTTTTGTAGGATTTAGATTTGGAAGGATCTCAGCAGTGACCTCCCTCCACCCCTTCACCTCTATGGCCCAGTACCAGAATTAGGAAAGAACATTTAATAAATAACAGCCATTATTTACTTCCAGGACACAATTTTAATTAGTAGCCACTCTCACTTTTAAAGTTAACTTTTAACAGTTTTAAATTGACCTCATTCTCCTCCCCCCAAAAAGGAAAGATTTAATGATTTCTACATATCATAATTTCTATATACATATATTACTAATTTGAAATACAAAGTAGCCAAATTACATTTAACTTTACGCCAAGTAAGAACAAAATTGTTATTTAAATAGCTTTTATTCTAAAACATCAGAAAATAAGAAATCAACTGTTTGCTCTTAAATATCCTCTGAGGATAGTAGTTATCAGATTGTCCATAGTGCATTTGATTGTGTTTTAGAGATGGTACAAAATGAAAAAGATTTTTAACAAAGGTTAAAATTAGTAACATGCTTAATGTTTGCTTGTAATTGAATTAACATTTAGATTTTATTATTGTATTATAATTAACATGATATAACTATTCCAATTTTTTCAAGGTTTTTTTTTTTTCTACTTAGAAATATCTTAATTTCTTGTTTAAAAAAAGGAAAGATGAGACATGACATAATTTATTTTTGGTGGGCTAGTTATATATAAGCACAATAGTCCTGACATCAACAGTATTATCTTTCTGTTTTATAAATGAGGAGGCTGAAACTCTGAGATCATTTAGGGGGAAATCTAAGGTTACTTTGCTAGTGGGCCTAGCAATAGAACCTAACCTTTTATTTTTAAAATCTGTCCTTTCTATAGTGTGTCATCATGCCTGGAACATAGCACATGGCCCATACAAATTAGTCTTAGATTAACTCTATATGTGAAAGAACTCATTTCATTAACATCTAGTCCCGAATCTTATGAACATAGGCATTGGTAAGGGTTATAATAGTAAGAAAAACTGTTTGAGTTAAAAACCACAGACATGCATGTTACTATCAGTTTGAGTAGAAAAGAGATGATGGGAGTGAATTGTCTTCCATTCATTTTGGCAGCAGTTGGTCTCTTCATTGGTTCATCACATCCCCTGGTTTCCTTTTCACTTTTGTAGATCCATAGTTTGAACTTTTTATAACATTCAAGTCAATGAATCAGTGTCTTACGTGAGATAATGCATTTCCTTATAAAGCTGGTTGTTTAGTCACACAGGACCTACAGGAGTAAGAGTGAGGGATTTATCTGCAGACCGCTTCCCATTTTCTATCTCTTATTGGTCAAAGTTTATCCCTTAAAAAGTTTAACCTTGGGCTTCCCTGGTGGCGCAGTGGTTGAGAGTCCGCCTGCCGATGCAGGGGACACTGGTTCGTGCCCCGGTCCGGGAAGATCCCACATGTCGTGGAGCGGCTGGGCCCGTGAGCCATGGCCGCTGAGCCTGCACGTCCGGAGCCTGTGCTCCACAGCGGGAGAGGCCATAACAGTGAGAGGCCTGCGCACCGCAAAAAAAAAAAAATAAAAAGTTTAACCTTCATTTCTCCACACATCAATGTTGTAGTATCTGGCTTCTTTCAGGAGCTGCTTGCAAGTCACAGCCTTCATAGGGCTGGTCAAACGAGGGTACAAAGCCAGTACCATGGTGGGACTAAGTGAATATGTGAGTCTCGTACATTTAGGGCAGATTGTATCTTTCTTATATTTGAAGAGGCTATTGATTTTCTATGTTGTCCTCAAATCCAACAATCATATTGAATAGATTTATTGTCCTAATAGTGTGCTTATTCATTTCATGCGAAAGGTGTTATGCTAAGCATTTTAGGTATCTCATTTGATTATCTTATGAAATATATTCTTTTATTCTTAGATAGGGAAATTGAGTCTTAGTTACAGCTGGTAAGAGGTAGGATTGGAATTCAAATTCAGATGTAATAATCTTAATTTTTTTTTTTTTTTTTTTTTTGCGGTACGCGGGCCTCGCATTGTTGTGGCCTCTCCCGTTGTGGAGCACAGGCGCCGGACGCGCAGGCTCAGCGGCCATGGCTCACGGGCCCAGCCGCTCTGCGGCATGTGGGATCTTCCCGGACCGGGGCACGAACCCATGTCCCCTGCATC
>NC_041214.2:126388882-126396954 GCF_002837175.3 Physeter macrocephalus
CGGGGCACGAACCCGTGTCCCCTGCATCGGTAGGCAGACTCTCAACCACTGCGCCACCAGGGAAGCCCAATAATCTTAATTTTAAACCTAAATCTAACCATCCTGTCACCATTGCCTCACCACTGTCTGGCAAGTAATAGGTGCTCACTAAATATTTATTTGTTAAGTACTTAATATGTGCCAGTATTTAAGGTGCTTGGGTATATGAATGTGCTAAACAGATAATTTTCCCTGTCTTTGGGGAATTTACATTCTAGCTACTTCTATTTTCTGGTTATAAGCCTTAGACTGATGAACTTATTGAGGGAAGGACCTTGAATTATTGGCACACAATAAATATTTTTATCCTGTAATAAATATGTTGTGGGTTTTTGTTGTTGTTGAATACTTATCCGTGATTGAGGGACATAAACTATTCACTTTAAAGTCTCAAATGCCTACTCTTCACGTAACAGGTTTAATATATAGATAAGTTTGCATATTACACATATTTTGTGCTTCAAGAAGAAAGTTTCTGCCAGTCACCCTGAGGTCTTTTTAAAAGCCGATTTAAAAAGCAATTTTTTGTTTCAAAAAAAATTCCATTCCCCCTCCTTTATTTTCCCCTTTTTTTTTTTTTTTTTTTTTTTTGGTATGTGGGCCTCCCTCTGCTGTGGCCTCTCCCGTTGCGGAGCACAGGCTCCGGACGCACAGGCTCAGCGGCCATGTCTCACGGGCCCAGCCGCTCCGCGGCATGTAGGATCCTCCCGGACCAGGGCGCGAACCCGGTTCCCCTGCATCGGCAGGCGGACGCGCAACCACTGCGCCACCAGGGAAGCCCCTCCCCTTTTTTAGTTATTAAAAATTCCTGTTGAGCTTTTACTCCTGTGCTTTTGCTTGCCTCTATTCCACGTCTCCTCTAGGAAGCAGATGACAATATAAAATCTTAAGAATTAAGCTAGCAAGGAAGGAATTTCCCGCATAGGTTCCTTGTGTTTCAGGCCCACTCAGAAGCACTTGAGAAAGAATTCTGCATCCTAGATATTTCCAGATAAGGTATGATCCATCTCCCCTGACATATCTCCTGTGTTCACAACCTTGCCTGAAATTAGAGTTTCGGTTCGGATCTAGGATGAACTGTCTTACAGGAGAGCAAAGACTGTAGCCTGTTTCATTTTTTTTCCAAACTAATCATTTCCTGCTTCCCTAAAGTAACTATTTTTTCCCCTAGTCAATCCAATTTACTTAATTTTCTTCAACACTTTTTATAATCCATACATTCAAGTTAATCTGGAGTACCTGGTATGTGTTATGTGTTAGTATGCCTATATTTGTAATTTTTCATAGCAGGGAAAAATGTGTTCTCAAACACTTTTGGAATTTAAGGAGAAACAGTCCTTGATGTTTGCTAATAATTAATGTGCACATTAAAATCTAAACAAGTATTATAAGTTAAAAAATTGTAAATTAAAAAGTATATTACAGCATTGCCTTCCACTGAGATGGTGAAAAGTTTTAGCTTACAGTTATTGAGCACTTGCCGGCTACTGTGGGGATGACTCCTAGTATGACTTCTTTGATTCCTTATAAACTATGAGATTTCCCCCACTTAACAGGGGAAGAAATTAAGGAAAAAGGAGGTTAAGTGATTTGTTCAAGGTCACATATAATATGTAATAGAGTTAAGATTTGAACCTAAACTGTTTATTTCTAGAGCCTTAGCTGTTTCTCTTAATTATAAGATTAATAGCCTTATGAATAAAACTTATAGGGCTTTCTTTAAAAGGAAGATGTGACTTTTAATTTGAGACTTTGTCTCTTGATTTCCTTAAAGTATACCTTTTGTGATGAATAATACTACATCTCTACTGCTTTTTACCTTCTTGAACTGGGCAACTTACATATTTATCTGTGCCTCTATTTCTTTCTTTGTAAAAAGAGGATTAAAAACATCAATCAAATGTGATTATATTTTTATATCTGTACAAAATGCTAGTTGCAATACTAACTTCGTTTTATGTTCTGGTTACCAAGAATTTGACCCAGTTTTTAAATATTCTATAAATTCATAGCAAAATATTGAGAGAGATGACTGCAGTAGGAGAGGGCAAAGGAACGATGAGTTTGCTATATCCTCAGGCATTTTCTTTTTTGAGCCACAGTGATTTCAAAGTGGAATGTGTATTTCTGTATCAGAAGCTACAGGGCTGACCTTGGGGAAGTCAAGATATTTAGTTAGAATTATATCATACTATAATCCTGTTTCTGTTCAATTGTTAGTAAATGGGACATTTGTACATGTGTTATGAAACGTGTTAAGAATGATTATTTTTTAAACTTAAACTTTAAATAAATCTAAAATTGTGTTTTAAAGATATTATAACCACATTGACAGTACAATTATTGCCACATTTATTTGCCCTCCCAAAGTTGATATCTTTTTTAAAAAGAATCAGTAATTTTTTCTTATATTATGATAATGTATGTGTATGTATATTTTTAACCCTAAGTCCAGATTTATTTTGTTGACTGTTCCTTACTGTTTGATCATTTTATTGAATGTTGTTACTTATGTTGTCTAATATGGATTAGAGTTTCCATACACCAAGAGTTATAGCTGAATAATATCTATAAGAGGTAACAGTCATTTTCTCATAGAAGTTGGAGAGTACGAGAGAGTTTGCAATACTAGTCTTTCATTAGATCTGTAGATTGAGGGTTTTTTTGCCTTTTTTCTTTTTTGGTCTAGATCAGTATTTGAAGTATTTTTGAAACAGTTGCCAATGTTAAATTAGGGAGAGTTCATAGAAAAATCTGGAATTTTTTCATTCTTACTTGATTTGGCAAATGCTTGGTAATAATAGGCTATAGCTTTTAAATAGACACTGTCACTTTTCGCTGGGCTTTGTGCTCTCCATCTCACTTAGAGTTCTTTTCTGCGTTGTTTTCCATACTCGAAGGCTAACCTCATTGGTCATTCTTTTATCATCAGGCTTGCCCTTTTGTGTTCCTCATGTGGGAGCAGCTCCTCATGTTTATGATACCTTCCTGGCTTCTGTTGGTGGTTCAGTTTGTGTAAAGACTAGAGTAAAGACTGCCAGTGAGACTGGGGTTGTATCATTTCATTAAAAGTTAATTTGTTTCAAATAATAGATTAAATATAATCTGAATTTTTATGAAACCATGGGCATGTGTGCTCACAGGTGGGCATGTGTATTTGTGTGTGTTGGGTATATATATACAATACAAGAGGGGGTCATATATGAAATATTCAACTCACACCTACCACTCCCATAGGCATTGCACTACACCTATCAGATTCTGTGCTGTACCTCTTCTTGTCTTTGAAGCAAATGTGCAGTGTGGTGAGGCTAGGGAGGCTTAAGGCTCCTGTTCACCTCAGCCCATTGGAATTCAACCGCTGGTGCAGAGGAAGGGACCCTGTGAAAATACCATCTACATGCCATCTGTACCTATATGAATATTCTTTATACAAATAGATGGTTTGTGGAAAACTGCTTTGCAGCTTCTTTCCCTAAGCCATCGCTCTTGGGACATTTTTCCATATGGATCTCGTGTAATTTGTTGTTTGCATGTTCCACAGTTAATTGGACCAGCCTCCCTTGTTGGAACAGGTAGGTATTTTCCATGGTTTGGTATTTTAAATAATCCATAATGATTATCATTGTACACATGTCTTTGCTTCTTTGTGTGATATATCCTAGGGGTAAATTTCTAGAAATGCAATTACTTAGTTGAAGAGTGTAATTTTGAAATTTTCATAGCTGATGCTATGAAAGGAAAAAAAATATATAAAGGAAAAAAGTTTTTAAAATATCCAAGAAAATGTACAGAAAAATTAAAATGTGAACTTGTATGACCAAATATTAAATATACTATTATATGCAGTTATGTTAATTAAAATTGTGTGGTATTCTTCCTCCAGATACAGAAAAGAACAAAGAAAGAGGAATAAATAAAAATGCCTTCTATATATGTGAATTTAATACATAAAGTCAATCGGGCATCTTAATCAGTGGAGAAAGGGTAGAATATATGAAATAAAGAGCACTGGGAAAATTATTCTCATACTTTGGAAGAAAACTCAAATTCCTCCATCATTCCATATACAAAAATAAATTCCAAGGCAATTTAAGCACTAAACACCAAAAAATATAAGTATAGTGGAAGAAAATATGGGAGAATTATTTTAATCTTATGATTAGGAATACCTTTTAAGCAAAATATAATGCTATATATATTCTATATAAAACTCCTTAAAGATGGGAGAGATTAGAAAGAATTTTTAAATTCTTTAAGATGAAATATACCATAAGTAAAGCTAGAAGGAAACCAACTGGAAGAAAATATTTGCAATAAGTGTGTTTCAGAAAACAGATGACTTTCTATAATATATAAAGAGCTTTTGCAAATCAAAAAATAAAGCAACCTAAAATGGAAAAAAAAGGACAAAGATATAGCTAATATTGATTGAGAGAATATTATTTGCCAGGCAATAGCCTAAGGACTTTACATGTACAAACTCCGCTAATTTGCATAATAACCCTTTTGATCAAATACGCTTAGCATCTCCATTTTGTAGGCAAGAAAATGAGACACAGAGAAATTTAGGAATTTGTCCAGAGTTATACCATTAGTAAATACTAGCCAGCACTCAACTCACTGAAAAAGAAGCACAAATAGCTAATAAATTTAAGAAAAGCCATTCAACCTTAATAATAATTTAGGGAAATGCAAGCACTAAAACACAATAAGATATTTTTACCAACCAGAGAGTTAAAAAATATCAGATGGATTAATAAGACTAACATTGCCAAGAGTGTAGAGAAACAGTAACTCTCATACTCAATTACTGGGGATGTCCATTGTATAGTATTTTTTTTTTAATCTTTAAAAATAAGGATTTTTAAATTATTTTTTTGAATTTTATTATTTCATTTATACAGCAGGTTCTTATTAGTTATCTATTTTATACGTATTAGTGTATATATGTCAATCCCAATCTCCCAATTCATCCCCTCCCCATGCCCCGCTTTCCCCCTTGGTTATATGTACACTTTGTTCCTTGCCAATTCTAATTTAATTATTATTTTCTAATGCTACATTTTGATACTCTGTTTATTTCTTTGGGTCTGCAGTTTCATTTTACTTCTCATTCTGTTGTTCTGTCATATAATCTCTCAGCTCTTATTTTAATTCAATTCATTTTTATTTACGTTGAAGTACAGCATGAAACATTTGTGGAAAGATTCTTTTTCCATTCAGCTCAGTTGAGGTGTTATTCATTAGTTAGCTTCTTACCTTTTGTATATTCCCTGTATATTCCCTACTTGGATTCATGCCATCTTTCTGGGACTTTTATTGATTACCCCTCAGGGTATGGGCTATGCAGGGAAGTTTATGGACATTGCTCAATTCATTGCATAGTTCTGGAACTTTCACTTTTGACATAGAGCACCTGCCACATGCTTCATTTCTCTAGTTTTACCAGTTTTGTCCAACTTTGCTTCTCCCCAGGCTTGGGGCTAATAAGTACAAGTAGTAGTATGTTTTTGTGTACCAGCCCTGAATATGGACTCTGGGAATCTGGGAGAGATTCAGGAGCAGCCATGTGTTATTCTTGGTCCTGCTCGGAAAGCAATCTTTGGTTTCTTCTCGTGGCTGCTAGCTTCTGTAGTTTGATGTGATGTATGTTCTTTCCATCCTTATAGGGCATGGCTGGGCAAACTACAGCCCAGAGGCCAAATTTGGCCCCACCACCTGTTTTTGTAAATAAAGTGTTTTTGAAACACAGCTACACCCATCCATTTGCATATTGTCTGTGGCCGATTTCATGCTTCAGAGATATAGTTGAGTAGTTGTGATAGAGACCATATGGCTGGCAAAGCCTAAAATATTTACTATCTGCCCCTTAACAGGAAAAGTGTGCCAAACCTGCTATAGAGTAATTTTATTTTTCTTACTGGTTTTTAGCTATTTTTCCTTCATTTTTTTTTTTAGGAGTTTGAGGAGAGATATAGGAATGCTCCTTCATTATACTGTCTTGACCTAGAAGTTGCTATAGTGCTGATATTAAAATATTCATGGAATAACATAACCATCATATTTTCTCTCTTATACCAAAATGCTTGAAATTGCAAAAGAAATGTTAGTTGGATTAGTTCAGTTTATTTGAGATAAGAATGATTTTATCCTACCAGGTAACTTCTACCAATAAATGAAATTATTCACATCATTCCTCTTTAATGATGTCTTTTTTTTTCTTTTTCTGAATGAGAGTAAAGCAACTTCTTAATTACAGTAGCTTTTCTGGAAGATGATTTAATTTTTCAATTTCCTTTCTTTTGCACTTTTTCAAAGGTATAAGCTGTTTAGCCAGACTTTGAACAACATTGGAGAGAACGAAGGTGGTATTGATAAGTTTTCCAGAGGTTATGAATCATTTGGCGTCCACAGATGTGCTGATGGTGGTTTATACTGCAAAGAATGGGCCCCGGGAGCAGAGGGAGTTTTTCTTACTGGAGACTTCAGTAAGTATTTTAGAACGATTAAACTCAGTTGTAATATTTTATTTATTTACTTAAAACATAGATGTTATATTTCATATATTTAACTGTTATGAATATTACTGATTGCAAATATTCTACTTTTCCATAGAATTTCTTCAGTTTTTACCTTCATGTGGTAAAGGTGTTTCTGCTGTAATAAGATACATGTGTTTCTTAAAAACTTTATGTTCTTAAAATCATGTACCAGAAATAACAGAGTTTATGAGAAAAATAGTGTTAGAGTACTCCAAATCTATTCAACTTTGTTAGCCAGCTCTGAAAAAACTAATAGCAATCTAGGTAAAAATATTGGTGTAGGTTCAATCTCCACTAGCATTTGCTCCTGGTTATTTGGCATCATAGTACTTGGATCCTCTAATATCTTTTTTTTGAGACCACAGTAAAAGTAGACAGCTAATCTGGAGGGTAAACTGCTTCATCAGTCAGTTCTTTGTTTTTTCCTTTTCCTTTTTTATAACACAATATGGGAAATACCTTCTCAGCCTTGTCATCTGCACCATTAATTTCACTAGGAACGTACAGTGGTTCTAGAAGTCAGGCTTCCATCTTACAGTCTAGTGGAAGGAAACCTGTATGTAAATAACTAAAATACAGTGTGCTCAGTTTTATTCTATAAGTATAAATAAATTACTGTAATAGTGACAAGGAAGAAAGCTCAGTTTTGAAAATGGAATAACTGGCAAAATAGGCCTTGGTAAAATGTTCGTAATACAAGGAAAGGAAATACCAAAATGATAATAATCCTTTAGTACCATAGGGTAGCGTGGTCTTTAAAGTTTGATTTTCCTGGACTCAGAAGTCTACATGCTGTACTGTTCTGCAAAGAGCAAAACTGTAGGGACAGAAAACTGAGTTGTCAAGGTTTAGGGGTAGGAGGTTTGAGCTGATTACAGAGAAACATAAGGGGACTTTCTGGGGTGATGAAAATGTATTATGTCTTGATTGTGGTGGTTACAGGACTGTATACATTTGTCAAAATTTATAGAACTATACATGTAAAAGAGTGAATTTTGCTACGTGTAAATTATACCTTAAGGAGCCTGACTTTAAAAAAAGTTTTGATTTTATTTATATTGTCTAAGGCAGCACTGTCCAATAGAAATATAATGGACACCATTTATATAATTCAGAAATTTTAGTGGCTATATTAAAAAAATAAAGGAGAACAGCTGAATGAATTTTAATAATGATAGATTTTTATTTAACCCAATATGTCAAAACATATTTTAACATGTAATCAATATAAAATTTGTTAGTGAGATATTTTCATTCTTTTGTACTGCACTTTCTAAATCTGGTATTTTTCCATTGGAAATACTTGATCAATGTTTAGATTTAATACAATTTTCAGTTTAAAAGTACATACCTGGGCTTCCATGGTGGCGCAGTGGTTGAGAATCCGCCTGCCGATGCAGGGGACACGAGTTCGTGCCCCGGTCCGGGAAGATCCCACATGCCGCGGAGCGGCTGGGCCAGTGAGCCATGGTCGCTGAGCCTGCGCGT
>NC_041214.2:126397041-126416985 GCF_002837175.3 Physeter macrocephalus
TGCTCCGCAACGGGAGAGGCCACAACAGTGAGAGGCCCGCGTACCACAAAAAAAAAAAAAAAAAAAAGTACATACCTAAGTTTTTCCAACCATTATTAAAAGTTCTAGCAACTCAAATGAGTAATAGTTTTAAAATTTACATTTAATAAAGTAATTAAAATTAAATAAAACTTTAAATTTAGTTTCTCAGTTGCACTAACCTCATCTTAAGCACAAGTAACCACCTTTGTCTGGTGGCTTCCTTATTGGAAAAAGCAGGTCTAAGGACTTAAAATTATTCTTTGTGTAGTCCCTCAAATTAGATGATGCCAGCTGCCTGTGTTTCTAGAGTTACTGAAAACTTTAGGGAAACTTTTGAGAAAGATCGTGTGTCTGCTGATTCAGATAGCTGGCCTGGTGATTATTATGAAATATATTTTGAGGCTAGGAGTCTTTTCACTTAAATTGTTGTTAAAATTGTTATAATTTTTTCTCATACATAAACATGACTATTTCCCCATCTTCTCTAAGTGACTGCCTTGACCACTAGTTTTATATTAATAGACCACTTTGATATCAACCTATAATCAAGGCACTTTTTGGCATTCTATTTTATTAATTCTTTTTACTGCCATTTATTGAGAGGTATTGCTTGAGAGTGTTCAAGCTAAAGTTTTACATACAGATACCAAAACTGCTATAAGAACCTCAGTTAAAATTTGGTACTTGCATTTGATTACCTCTCCCCCATATTTATGATTGAACCTACTAAATAGGCTTTAGAAATATAAAAATATGGGAAAGGGACTGTATGAAATTAGATTTGGAAGCTATCATAATGACTAATGCTGATTTATTAAAAGTTGTTCCTTGTAAATCCAGTTGGACCATATATGTGTTTGGAAACTGTATTTAAAAATTTTAAGGATTTAGGATTTAATGTTTAAATATTAAAAGTATAACAATTTATAAAATCTTTTGTAAAGAGAAAACTCAAAATTATCTAGTCCCTATTTTAATGTAAAAATATCCTCTGTTAACTTTTTTTTTCAATTTAATTTGATTTTTGAAAATCCTACTCTTTGTGAAGGTATATCACATGATTTAAAATCTCACCATATCCTTGAAACAACATTCAGCCAATTATTTTCAATCAAGCAATAGTTATTTAGTGTCTAAGGGCACGAAGAATATCAGATTTAATCAGTGGGCCTTTATTTTTACTGGAGAGATAGGAATGACTAAGATAAATGAAATTGTGATAGAAAATAGGAAGTATGATAGAATACAGTTAACTGTTAAAATAATTAACAGGCAGTATGTTGGGAAAATTTAAATTTATTTACTTATCTAGATGAAGGGATTTTTTTTTTTTTTTTTTTTTTGCCCTGTTATATGGTCTCAGGATCTCCTTATATATGGGATCTCAAACTTTTCTCACTAAAAGAGCTTTGGCTTAAAAACATAAATAAAGAAAAACAACTTTCAAATTGAGAGTAGAGCCAAAATTCTGGGTTAATAATTCATTTAAAATAATAGTTCTTTGGAAAAGAATGTTATACCTGAGTGTTAATTTAATGTAACTTTGTAGAATATAGAATTTTGATGATAATGACAGCATAGCTGAAAATATACCCATAATTACTAAACTAAACATGTCTTTTTAAAAAAATACAATTAAGGAATTCTATATTTTTTCCCTTATTTACATAAAAATCTATTTCTTATGGCTATGAAGAGATGAGCAAGAAGAAAGTTATTTTTCTTTGTTGAGGTTTTTCGCAGCATCAAAAATGTGTTAGATTTTATAGTTAGTCTTCCAATGTATAAATCTGTACTAAACTGAAGGGAAAATACAATTTGTGTTAATTAGCTAAAAAATTACAGCTGATTTTTTAAAATTAAAAAGTGCAAACGAAGATTAATAAAAAGTATTCTAGGTGGTTTTGCTAATGATATTAAAACGTTTTTAAAAACATTTAACTGCATTCATGTAACTTCATATTTATCAGCCAAGTTGAAACAGCAGTAAACTTAAAAGATTCTATTGAAATAATCTCTAACTGTAACATGGGTTATTTTTAAGAATTCCTTACTTTGTCATTTAATGTAACAGTAAGCTTAACTTCTATATATGTACTTGAAATATCACCTAAAAAGCCCTATTGCTTCTTTACCTATAGGCAGAGTTGTAAACTGTAACATCATTTTACTTGTATTTTTATCATGGAAGTATATACATATATAATTTAAAACATTGCTTTTGTATCTACCTCTTCCCTACACCTCCAAAGATAATATAAAACACATCTTCAAAAACCAACAACAAAAATCTTATTTCTGCTAAGGAATAAATTGTTACTTATATTTACAGTAACAGGAAAACGGTAAAAGGAAATGTTCTTAATTCAATTTTTACCTAAATGATTAGCCATCTATTTCTGATAATTTTTCAGAAGAAATGAAAATTAAAAACTGTGTAGACTTTAATTCTTTATTATAGAAAATTATACCAGTAATCAAAATATGTTAGCATATTGTGATGTCTCTCTTCTCTTGTAATCATTTTAGAAATTGCACTGTACTTTACTATACATATAATACTGCTGGTAAATGTATGCTGCTCTAGTGTATTTTTTTGCCAACTGACCTGAAAATATTTTAGGTACAAATGCTTATTGTTGTCAAATATAAATGATCTTTAAGAAGGAAATTACCATGTATTGGTGTGTAGACAAAAAAAAAGAATAGGGTTTAGAGTTTGAACCCACAGTGGAGTTCTCTAAACATGGTTCTTCATCTGGCTTACTGGGGTTAAAGGTGATGAAATTCCTCTTACCTGCCTAACTGGGTTGCTCTAGATACTAACTAGATTGCAAATTGTAATTTTATACATTACTCAATGCTATAGAAATCTTAATTGACAAGATTGAAAAAGTACTCTAATTTGCAAAAGTCTTTCTTTTTCTTATTAAAAAAAATACTGTTAATTTCAAAAGGCAGTTGAGCCTTGCAAAAGTCAAAAGATGTAGTCTCTGTTTTGCCCAAACTGAGGTGGCTCTGGCTTTTGCCATCCATATTTTTAAAACTTAGAAAGCACTTTCACTTTAAATATATTTCACATATTTTTCTTCATTTGAGAGAAAATGAAACAATCATTTCTTTTCCTTTCAGTCATTTTTTTAAAAGCTCGCTCTTTAAGCAGCTAGCAGCTGCTGCAGCAACCCAGGACAGTGGATGTATAATGACATTCATCAAGATTGGAATCTTACTACCCAAAAAGTATTTCTGGGCCAGCCAGAAACTACTTTAAAGGCTTGAGATTAATTTCTGAAACTTTGAATCATCTTTAATAAAGGAAAGATTCATTCTTTAGAAAATTAAATGTGATTTAAAATATACTTGGGGTTTTAGAACTAAATCATGTTTATTGCAGGTTGCTAAATAATTGGAGAAAACTAGCTGCTTTTTAGTAGCTAGATAATAATAAGTAGAGAGAAAGGCAGTAAACTACATACGTCAATATAAAATAATTGGGTTCCTATTTGTTATAACTGAAAACATTTCATTTAAAATTACTAAGTCTGGGAGCTAGGCACTTTTCAAATAACCGAAATGTCTATCATTGATAGACTGAAAAAACAAGGTGAAAAAAACCCCCTGATTTTTATGCCTATAGAAAAAAGGAACCACAGATATTTTTGCAGAGTGGGGAAGATGCTAAGGAAAAATTTTACCTCTTTTCTGGACAAAATTTGACTACAATTTAATTTCCATTTATACAATTTCCGAGAAGTTTACATCATCACAAAAGCCTTTATATTTCTTAATTTCACATGCTCTGAAACAGTGCTCTTTGAAGTGTGCTCTGTGGAGCAGTGTGGTTCTGTGCACTGTAATTGGTTTGCAATAATAATATATTGTCAGAAATTGGGAGTAAGTATTTAGAAACTTTAATAGCAGTTTGAAAGAGTAATTTTATTTCTGTTGTATGTAATAATGAGAATATAAATATTGGGGCTTAAATTTTGAAAGTCTTCTTTTCTTTTGATTTTCTAATAATTCATTTTTTAATATTTTATGTAAGTACTGGTCTATAATAGATTGGAAAATTAAAAAAGTAAAGGTAACTGGTCCATAATCATAGATAGTTTGAGAAACACTGACCTGAAAATTAGTGATCATTATTTATTGGTTTAGAAGTCATTTATGGTTGGAAGGTATAGCACTGATGTCAACCTCCTTTGTATTCTCTTCCTTCAACTAAATCGATGGTTGTTGTGTTAGCTTTCACTGAGGTATGGCTTGTTACAAAAAACTCCAACATTTTAATGGCTCACAATAACAAAGGCTACTTCTTGCTCATGTTGGCTGTGATTGTCAGCTGTGGCTCTGTCCCAAGTGTCAAATTCTTTCCAGGATCCAGGGTGATGGAGCAGCCCCTGTGTGAGATGTGCCGATCTTGTGACAGAAAGAGCAGTGAAGGGAACCTGTCGTGGCTCTGAAAGATTCAGCTCAGAATTGGCAAATGTGATTTGTACTTCCACTTCATTAACCAAATAATTTGACCAAGCCTTATGTTGGTGATACTGGAAGCAGAATTTGATATTATGGAGGCTTATGAAAAATTGGGAATAATAATAGAAATGATCCCCATGGCAAATAACACATCTTCATAATATAAAGTGTAAACTTTCCAGAGGTTTTTTTTTTTTTTTTTTGATGTTGGGGGTAGGAGTTTATTAATTAATTTACTTATTTTTGCTGTGTTGGGTCTTCGTTTCTGTGCGAGGGCTTTCTCTAGTTGTGGGGGGGCAAGCGGGGGCCACTCTTCACCGCGGTGCATGGCCCTCTCACTATCGCGGCCTCTCTTGTTGCGGAGCACAGGCTCCAGACGCGCAGGCTCAGTAGTTGTGGCTCACGGGCCCAGTTGCTCCGCGGCATGTGGGATCCTCCCAGACCAGGGCTCGAACCCGTGTCCCCTGCATTAGCAGGCAGATTCTCAACCACTGCGCCACCAGGGAAGCCCGAGAGTTTTTGATATCTTATATTCTATTCTGTGGGAGCAGAGGGGAGTTGGTGCCAGGTAGGGTAATGCTCCAATAGATTGTTGACAAGTTTTCTTTGGAATGTCTACTGACTTTTGGATTCAAATGGAACTTCAAGGAATCTTTTGCAATGTAGACATTTTCGACTCCCCATGGGTCCTCTGTGAATGCATTTTTGTTATGTGGCTTCCGTCAGTTTGGCTTATTGGAGATGATGATGTTTCTAGAAAGTGAATTTCCAGGGTGTCTGGGGACCCCTGATACTGTTTATTTTGGTGATGGGGTGGCAAACTACAAGGTAGAAGTGGAAGGTGTTAGGGTTGTCAACCAAACCCGCACCAGTGCTGAGAAATAGTCTCTTTGATGGATGTGAGCTTAAAATAACTAATCAGCCAATAGGCATTTCTATAGAAAGTTGTTAGAACTTTCTCTAGCTTTCCAATCTGATGTTGATTCTCTCACCCCTTTTATCTGTGTTCACTGATGGATTATTCACTTTCAGTGGAATAGATGTACAGTGGAGGTTTACTTAACTATTGTCTACTTATTGGACTTACTGAATTTATTTCTGCTTGACAGGCTCACTGTAAATGATACTGCCTGCTTCCCACAGGATACCGAGCATCCATGGGGAGTAAACTGCGGTCTACTTCATGTATGCAATTCTGCTCCTGCCAATTGCTTTGTGTGCTTGTAATGAGCCAGTTTCCCATCTGCCTCCAATCCTGTGAATGCCCATTCTTTTCATTAGAATTCTATAATATAATATTATGTAAAGTGATGAACTATGAGTGTGACAGCAAAGAAAATTATTAAATATTGGGAGAAATCTCAGTAAGGATAAGTTGGAAAGTTATTTTGAATTAAGCATGCACAAGTCAACTGCAAAAAATGATATAAATCTAACGATTTCAGATGCCAATTATTTTGCATACACCTATTAGCTTTCAATCTGTTTTAATCCAAAGGAAATTGGAAATTATAAATATTGCATTGTAGGTATAGGTTCATATAAGAAAGATGATACAAAATCCTAATCAAAGGACCTAAACTTAAAAAATGGCTGTAATCTTACATCAGAAGGTGAGTGAATATTTATATTTGTGTTTTAAGTTAAAGCAACATTTTTAATATATATATAATTTTTACTCTATATATAATCATTCTCTGCTTTAACCAATATTTTCAATATATGAACCAACTTCTGGCCCCAGTTGTTGTGCTGGATCAGAGAGCTTTGTGATAATGCCTAATGGGATTATTTTTATAGGGAAGCATCTTTACTTCCTGGGATTTTAGGGATGCTGTTAGAAACCTTAATGCTAGAAGGTAGATTTTGAACTGTGTGACATAACTAATAATTTTCTAGCCTCGTGTTGCTTTTTTGTAAGTATCTTGTTAAAAATTTATGCTGTTTGGATAATACAGTACTTTTTGTTAGGTTTCAGTTTTGGTGTTTCACTTGTACTTAGTGTCTATAAAATTATTTTGTTTATGGTTGTTCTTCAGCACTTGTCTTTTGACATTTTCATAATTTTATCCATTAAAGTGACTTTATTAAGCTCAGCATTTACTTACACAAAGAAGGAACATTATTCATATTATTCTCTTATCAAGTTAGAGGTTTTCTTAGAGAAGTGTTGTTCTGTTTTATGAGTCACGTCTAGCCCTAAGTGTGACTGACTATAACATATATCAACATTCTTTGTAAACTATTTTAAGTTCAAATTGTATTACTCTAAGAAGCTGTCACTTGAGATAGGCATTTAAGGCAACTCCAATTTAATTTGTTGTGATTTTCTTTCTTATGCCACAGATAACATAACTGAATATCATTTTGCACTATAGGGGGGTAGTTTACAGAAATGTAGTAAATCTGTAAAAGGTTTATAGCACTTTTGTTTTACTTATCCAGACAGTTGTCCCAAGCAGGTCAGCTGGAATTCACTGATGAGTCTTGAAGCTTTGTCTGTTTTACTGTCAGGCTTTGAATCTGTAGCTCTCTCCTTACATCCTTTCCCTCTTTTCCCTATTACTAGTTTGTATTCTTTACTTTTTCAATCCCTCTCTATTTTGTTATTAAAAAAAGTTGGAAGTGTTTTTAAGCTTGAGTAGATATTGAAAAAAAAAAAAGGAAATCTTTGCTTCTTTGTAGCTTTGCAATTCCTCATGTGAAACTGTGAAAGTATTCATTTTAATTTTGACTGTCAGAGGCCCACCTCTTATGATGGGTTCCTGAAAAAATGACTTAGCTGTCTTAGTTTTGCTTGTAAATCAGTGGCAGAAGGACCTCAGATGTATTATTTAGAGATTAGGAACCTGAAAATAATATCGCATTTTCTCAGCAAGTATCAGTGACCTTCAGTAGTGATATCGTGGTGCAGGGTCACTGCCCAACAACCATGGGGACTGATGACTTTTGACCTAAATCTTGAAGGCTTACAATACACTCTCACTTCTTAGTTATTTGTTTTCTTTCTTTCTTTTTTAACATTTTAAAAGTTGAGATATAATTCACATAACATAACATTCACCATTTCAAATTGTATTCTTCAGTGGTGTTTAGTATAGTCACTATGGTGTTTAACCATGGCCGCTAATTTCAGAACATTTCCATCACTCCAAACAGAAACCTCATATGTATTATCATTTAGTCCCAATTCTTCTCTTTCCTCTATTTTTTGGCAACCACTAATCTATTTTCTGTCTCTATGGATTTGCCTATTCTGGGCATTTCATTATAAATGGAATCATACAGTATGTTGCCTTTTGTTTATGGCTTCTTTCACTTATTATACTGTTTGCAAGGGTCATTCATTTTGTAGTATGTAGCAGTCAGTCCTTCACTCCTTTTTATGGCTGGATAATATTCTATTGTGTAAATATACCACGTTATGTTTATCCATTCCTGAGCAGATGGACATTTAGGTTGTTTCTACTTCTTAGCTATTGTGAATAAAAGCTATTATTGTGAACAATGCTTTTATGAAATTTTGTGTACCGGATTTTATGTGAACATGTGCTTTTAATTGTCTGGGTTGCCTTGGTTATTGATATTCTTACCAAATTCAGCTATTTGGCTGTGCTGGTCATTTGTTTGCCCTAATATCCTTTCACACACCCTTTTCTGCTCTGCTCTGCATCATATTTCCCACACTCCTGTGAACTCTGTTTCTGTAGAGTTGGTTTAGTTGGAGGTGCTAGTGGGGGAAACTTGAGGGTAGGAGGAGGGAGAAGCCGGGGAATTATCCCTTACTGCCTTGCCCGCCCTCTGTCTAAAGTGAGGCTAGCCTTGCCTCCTGAAGCAGGTGTGTTGTCGTTCTTTTTGCGTTTCTTTCTGTGAGCTCAGTTCCTGCGGGGAAGGCTTGCCTTATTTCCAGCTTCTGCTAGATGGTCCTGGCTTCTGGGTTCCAGTAAATTCTGCCTCTTCCTTAGGGGCATTACCAGATTCCTATTATTGCTAATCCCTGGGTTACTTAATTGTCCTATATTTGAATTCTCATTTCATCTGTTACCTGTGCAACCAATTCCTCTGTGAAATAAGTAGGGTGGGTTCCATTCTGGATTCTCATCACTGGAATAGTATTTCCCTTCCGTTAGGCCTGCTGAGTTATGCAGGTCTACAAGACCTGCAGGTCTACAAGATACCCTTCACATTGTAGTTTAGGTATTCTAAAGCATCTTTGTAATAGTTTAGCTCAGTGGCCCTGCATCTGTTAAAGTATTTTCAATAATTTTTTTTAGAGTTAGGTTTACCAGCTTTGTGAATTTTTAAGTCTTTTTATGGTAAAGAAATATGTACTATAGAATTTAAGTTATTCAGAATTCTAGAAAACTCAGTAGTGAGAGATATTGTTATATTCTTTTCCTACATTGTAGCAAATTAGTTATGCTTTACTTTAAACAGCCTTTTTGATGTTCCATCTGCTGAAGAACAGTTTCCTCTTCATCATGATTCCCCTGCCCCCCATTGTGTGGTCCATGTAACTCTTGAAGCAGAGTAGCTTGGGTGTTGGTAAAGTAAAGATTCCAGGGTGAATAACACACTTTCTGAATCACAGTTTCTTGGGGGTAGAGTTTAATGTGGATGATGCATTGCCTTCTTTTTTTGAGGATTTTTATTGTTTATAAGCTAGCGGCCACTGTAGTTTCATATATCCTTCCTTTTCATCTTCCCCCCCCTCTATCTTTGTTGGGGAAGTCACAACACTACTATGTGCACCATAGCACATAGTAGGCAGGGTGCAACCCAAAGCAGAAACTTATATTTTTTTTTTTAAGAGAATCTTCTGGAAGGAAAGAAAAACACATGTCTTCTGGGAAAGAATCAGACAGGCTCATCACTTACAGGAGAAAGTAGAGAACAATGAAATAATTACTTCAGATTTCTTGGGTGGAGGATATTTGATTCCTACTCCCTGTCCAATTTATCACTCAGGAGTCTAGGCAGATATTTTCAGATATTTAGGAATTCAGGAAGCATTATCTTCAAAAAATTCTTCCTAAGGAGGTTATGTATGGATGCCAGCAAAAGGAAGGAATAAACCAAGAAAGAAGAAGACCTGGGATTCAGGAATCCATCACTCGAGCTCAGGAGAGAGTAAAGTGAAAGAGTAGTAGTCGGGTTGTGCAACAGCCGTAGAGAAAAATTAGGAAGAGAGTGAAAAGAGAAGTCCCATGAAGAAATTCCCTGGGAGGAGTTTCCTGGGAGGAAAATGGCAGAATGGAGAGAACGTTTGGGAGCTTAGAAAATTTTAGGACATGAGTAAAGGTTTTCAGTAGAAGAAAAAAGTAAGGCTGGATTTAAACATAATGCTGGAAGGAGTCTCCTTTAGGTGTCTGTTAAAGACTGAATGTTTATGGCCCCCCCACCCCCCAGTCGATATGTTGAAGTCCTAACCCCCAACGTGATGATATTTGGAGATGAGGTCTTTGGGAGGTAATTAGTCTTAGATGAGGTCATGGGGACCCTATGATGGGATTAATATCCTTAATAGAATAGGAAGAGAGATCAGAGCTCGCTCTCTATCTCTCTATCATGTGAGGACACAATGAGAAGGTGACAGTCTGCAAGCCAGGAAGAGAGTCCTCACCAGGAATCAAATCTTCTGGTACCTTGATCCTGGACTTCCCAGCTTCCAGAACTGTGAGAAGTAAATGTCTGTTGTTTGAACCATCGAGTCTGTGGTATTTTGTCATAGCAGCCTGGACAGACTAAATGTAGTGGCCCAGGGTCATGGTATTAGACTGTGAACAATATCTGTAGTCCTAGTTTTCTAGTTGACTCTGCAACGAACAATATTTACTGTAATGTAAGAACCATTCATTAGTTTTTAACTTTTTGAATTAACCTATAGAAGCATCATTACATACTTGGTGCTTACAATGTTTCTGTAAAAATAATAATGAAAATTTTGGAAGATTTTCTTAAAAGGCTATCATTACGTGAGTAACCATGACCATTGTAATTAAAAATTACTCCTTAAAATGTAACTGAATTGTATCTCTATTATGATAAATGTGTATGATATACTTGCCAACTGATGAAACAGATAGGCCAGGCTGATGTATGCTTAATCTAGACATCACTTTATGTATGGAAACGTGAAGTTGTGTTTGTTCAAATATGTTCATCCCAATAAGGGGGAAGTGGGAGAGAAGAGAACTCCATCAGGACTGAAAGTGAATGAACCGTGTGCAGATTGACAGTTCTGGGCTCTTTATAGGAATTTGTTTATTTGTTTGTTTGCTTGTTTGTTTTTAACCCCAGCAGTTCTAACTTGCTTTCTTTATTTATGACGTCTCAGCCCACTGCTAAGTGTGCTTAGCTCCAGTGAATATGAGTGTCATCTTTAGTGATCTGAAGACTTGATTCTGCTGAACAATTTTTCTTTAGAGTCACAGGATTTTTGCTTCTATATTAGGGAGCAGCAGGGCACAGATGGCACACTCAGGGGTTTCACTGGAGACAGTTTCATGAAGGACTCTTCAGAGAAGGCTGGTGAGGGTTAAAGGAGCAACCAGAATCAGAAGCTGTTGTTTCTACCTTTGGGCATAGGTCTGGGAAAGAAGGGAATGGTTACTGAAGCATAGTTAGAGCTGGAGCCCTCAAAGAGGAGCCCAGTTCCAGAATCTGTGGCCAGAAAGAAAGGCCTGAAAGAAGCAGGGATGGAAGGGGATGCTAAATATCTCACTATTTCTCTTATGCCAGCATCTCCACTGGTCAGACCCAGCCTGAAGCTGGAGGGCAGGGGAGTCCTAGGTTTTACTGTCTGTTGATGTCAGCCTCCAGGGTCTCAAAAAGCAGATGTGAGAAACTCAGAGGGATCTTAAGGCAGTTCCTAGCATGGAGAAATGGGGAATAATCAGAACAAGTACCCGGGTTTCTCTTCACATGATTTAGAGGGTACACAAATCACTAGAGGCATTTTTTACCCTATTTTCTTCTAAGTGAACCCAAACTTCTTTAAATAACTACATCATAAATAACTACATCAGTGTATTATGTACATTTCGAGTCAAGGAAGAAAACATTTTTGGTGCACTGGTTTCTTTCTCCCTTCCTTTCTTACTTGCTCACTTTCCCTCCCTCCTTCCTGCCCTTTTTCTTGCTTCCCTCCCTTCCTCCTTTTCCTTGGATATATCTTTGATCTTATTAATCCTGAGCAAGGCTAGTAACTAATATTAAGAAGTGTAAGAGTTTCAGGTTTATAAAAGGGTCTGGGTTCTTAAGGAAAAGAAGATGGAACTTTATTTCTTAATCCATTTAAAACAAACAATTAACTTTGTAGCAATTTATCAGAGACTTCTAAAGTATCATAAAATAATGTGTATATGATTACCAGTACATCTAAACTCTGGGCAAGTAAAATCAAAGTGTTTCTTTCATTTCCCCCTGGAGTAATAGAATATAATCTTAAAATAAGGTGCTTACTCTGTTAAAGTTGTAGTATTTCCAAAATAATGTACTAATTCATTAAATATACAGTCGTGCATGGGCATATGGTGATTTTTTAGAAAGTAGGTTTGTTTCAAATCCTTGAAGTTAGAACAGCATGTGAAAATCTATAGTTTACATTCAACAACTTCTCCTTCATCCCTCCGGCTTCCCTTGCCTTAGGTAGCAGTATTTATTGAGCATCTTCTATGTGCCAGAAACTGTGCTAAGTCATGGAAATTCAGCAATGATAAAGAGGGACAATAATTTTCATCCAGCAGGCGAAATGGATGGTCTTCTCTTAAATGGCAGTGATTGCCTAAGCTCATCTAGTAATAAAATTAAATTGAGATTTCAATGTTATTCTAAGCATTGTGGCCATTGCTGTATAATTTTTCAGGTTAAAAAAAATAAAGATATATTTATAAAATATAAAGATATTTTACAAATAAAGAATTATATAAAGATATTTTCTTAAATACTGTCTAAAGTTGAAACAACTCTTAAAATATAATTTAGTAATAATTATAAACAATGTACTCTTTCACGATACTGTTTTTTCTTTTTAGGATTTTCTGATTGCTTATTTATCTTGGTGACATTTTGTGTGTTTATTTTTAAACCAAAAAGTGTCAAAATGAAACTTCTGAGGTGTATTTCCAGATAATCTGTAATTGATTTAAATGATACGTGAGGCGTTTTTTGTCAAACTGAACTGAGCTAGAAGAAAATCTCTTAGAATAGCTGTATTTAGATTTTAATGAAACTAGGCAGAAAGGAGACTAAAGTGAATTTCCTTTTTAGTCTTTTAAATGAAAAAGTGCATCATTTGTCCTATATATCTTATTCATCATCAGTCATAGCAAAGCATTCATTCCCATGAGAGAGATAATGGATTCAGAGAGCAGAGAGGAATGGAAGATTGTCATTCAATGCAGATGAGTTTTAGTAATATTCTTATCATGAGAAATTGGGTTGCAGAACCTTAAGATTTGGAATTAAGTTGGCCATAGATATATTTAATTAAAAGTAGATTGCTTTAACCTTTCTTTAAGTTAGAAATAGGTTTAAAATCTTAAATTAAATTTATGGTTAGCTTGTATTTGACTTGTATTCAGGACTTGCCTTTAATAGGGATTCTTTATAAAGTTTAGCCCCAAAAAGGTACATTTTAATTGAACTATTACAGTGAACATACAAAGAAAGTTTCTGAAAGAATTTAATAACTTAGTATATTGGATCCAAGTATGGTTTACTCTTCTCCTGATGGAAAAAGTAACCAAACTTATCAAACCAAACTAAAACCTGAGAACAAAAGTGGGGTCTGCCTTCTGAATTCTCCTAACACCTCAACAGCACAACTACTCAATCCTTATAAATTGTATTTCCTAATGTTTTAATGTTATCACCTGATGGATTGTTATCTTATTTATAATTCTGTCCAATGGGTAGTACTCTTCTGGAAGTTAAAGCATATAAAGAATGAAGTTGTCAAAGTAGAAAAGCAAACATAAATAAGAATATATATTGGGTGCATGTGTGGCTAGATTTGTAAACTCTACTACTACAGAATTGGTTTTAGGTTAATTAGAGGAAATGAAGGTGCTCCAAGATTATTCTGTGTCCTATCTAACTGTGCACTCTCAGGCCAAGGCATTAAGAAAAAGTAAGTTGAATACGAATGTGTAGTTGGCTACTAATCTTGACCATTCTCTCTAGCCCCGGAACTGCATTTTGTAGTTTCAGGACATAGGGGTCCCTTGTTCTGAGCAGATGCTGAGGTTTGGGCTGTGTTTTGGGTCATGAAGTTTCTCCTGCTTGAGAAAAGTCAGAGGAGTAGAGTTGGGGGAGAGAGTTGATACCAGTTGCTGCAGCTCTAGTCTGTGATCAGCCTGTGGCTCCTGTCAATCAATCAACATAGCTGATCCTTTTTTTCTAAGGGTTACTAAGTCAGAAGGGGCGTTTTATCTTTTACTGGCTTACTTTCTCCTAAGACCTACTCAGATGAGTAGTAACATAACCTTAAGTGCTTTATAGCTTTATCCTTCTTGGCAGTTACAACTTTTTTTTTTTTTTTTTAATGGCTAGGTCATGCTGACTAGCACAAAAGTATCTCAGATTAATTGTACATATTAAATCAAAATAAACTCTGTCAAAAGGTAAGTCTATTGACTATAACTTTCATTTCCTTTTTAAAGGAAAAGTTGCTATAGAAAATGGTCCATATTTGTTCTCTTTTTTCCTCCTCTCCACAGGGTGAGGTAATCACAAACTGAAATCTCCTCTAAATATACCATCATTACCCAGAAGGTAATTGCAACATTACAGAGTTGTTAATCTTTTCTCAATGAAGATTGAGATTCATTCATTCTCAGAGGCTTAGTAAGAAATCATGGTCATATTAGGCATACAGAAAATGGGAATTCATTGTTGCAAGCAAATGAATTATCCTCATCTGGACTTTATTTTGATTTAAGCCTTCAACATCAGCCATATAGGAAGAGCCTGCTATGTATGGTGCTGTAAAGCAAGTAAGAGTGGATGAAATTGTGTAGATGTGAGAGCTCTTAGCACGGTGCCTGACACCTAGTACATTTACAATAAACGTTTCTTCACTAACTAACTCCTTTTTAGCTTTTGTCCAGCATTTTTAAAAAGATTAAATGGAAAATATGAACACTTTTGTCTAATTTGTCAAAACATGTCTTTGCTGGATTACATTTTGAATGTGTGGACTCTCTTCCTAGGCTCATTGGTGGTGTATTGTCCCAAAATGGAAGCTGATTTATACTTTTGAGATAATTTTATATCTAAACTGTAACACATCAGTGTTGAGTTTGTGTATATGTACATATATTCACACATATACGTATGTGTGTGATACAATAGATATATACGTAATAAAATGATGTACATTGTTTACCTTCGAGTTGTGAGACAGGAAAATTAAAAGAAGTGGACTGACTTGAAAGAGAACTCATATATATAATATATTGAAGTAGATATTGAAGGAAAACTGCCAGACTTTTGAGTGTACGATCTTAGGCGATCAATTGAGTTATTTAGTAGGACTTAATCATGCTTACAGACAATGATTGTAATGTCTAGTATAGGAAAGAGAGACAATAAAGAGAATCACAGGTGTTTTAACCTTTTTTTGAAAATAAGGTTGTCATCATTTAAAAATGTGATTCATGGGGCTTCCCTGGTGGCGCAGTGGTTGAGAGTCCGCCTGCCGATGCAGGGAATACGGGTTTGTGCCCCGGTCCGGGAGGATCCCACATGCCGCGGAGCGGCTGGGCCCGTGAGCCATGGGCCCGTGAGCCATGGCCGCTGAGCCTGCGCGTCCGGAGCCTGTGTTCCGCAACGGGAGAGGCCACGGCAGTGAGAGGCCCGCGTACGGCAACAAAAAAAAAAAAAAAAAAAAAAAAATGTGATTCATGATTATGCTACTCTTATGAGATATTCATTCTGTTAGGATAAGTAGTAATGATAACAAAGACAATGAATTATAAGCAAATGGTTAATACATACTTTATGATGAACCATATCATGGTTATAGTTTAAAATGCATATTACATGTAACTATAAAATAAGGAGTAGTTCTGGTAACTGTTTAATGCACACTATTGATTTCTTCTGTGTGCCTAATCCAGTACTAAAGCTGGAGGTATATCCACCTTATGACTTTTTGGTTGCTATTTCTGTATTAGCTCTTATTGTCTTATTTGATTGATAGTGCTTCATCTGAGATCTAGTTCATTCGTTTCTCTGGGAACCTTAATAAGAGAAATTTGGAGAGAAAGTATGCATTGAAGTATGTAGATATGACCTTGATTAATATTGAGTGTCTGCCTGGTAACAAAGAGCTTGATTCCACATAGTCTCAAGTAGGGCAGCAGTCCCTATAGTAGTGGAGATCTCCTCCCAGTGCATGGTGGAGACAGGGGCAGCCACAGAAAAAGCAGATAGTTCTGTCTCCAGAGTATACATTTAAAGGGTTTGTGTAGTGGACAGATGGCTAATTGTCAAGAGAGAATGGAAGGAGCTTAGTGTGTTCAAAAACTGGTACAGTGAGTGGCCTAGTCCCTCAGTGATGGGGGAGAGTGTTTAAGGATGAGAGGGCTCCTTGCTGGCTCTGTTTGGAGGTGGTTAAAAGTGACAAACATTTTAATGAGTTGGTTTTAAATTGTAGAGTTTTTTTTTTTTTAACATCTTTATTGGAGTATAATTGCTTTACAATGGTGTGTTAGTTTCTGCTGTATAATCAAAACCATTTTAAAAAAAAATTCCATATATGTGTGTTAGCATACTGTATTTGTTTTTCTCTTTCTGACTTACTTTGCTCTGTATGATAGTCTCTAGGTCCACCCACCTCACTACAAATAACTCAATTTCATTTCTTTTTATGGCTGAGTAATATTCCATTGTATGTAAGTGCCACATCTCCTTTATCCATTCATCTGTTGATGGACACTTAGGTTGCTTCTATGTCCTGGCTATTGTAAATAGAGCTGCAATGAACATTGTGTTACATGACTCTTTTTGAATTATGGTTTTCTCAGGGTATATGCCCAGTAGTGGGATTGCTGGGTCATATGGTAGTTCTATTTTTAGTTTTTTAAAGAACAGCCATACTGTTCTCCATAGTGGCTGTATCAATTTACATTTCCACCAACAGTACAAGAGGGTTCCCTTTTCTCCACACCCTCTCCAGCATTTATTGTTTGTAGATTTTTTTTTTCCATATTTTCCTTTAAGTATAAGTTTATTTTTTTCTTTCACTATTGTATTTATTCATTCACTTAACAAATACTTTTTTTAAACATTGAAGTATAATTGATTTACAATGGTGTGTTAGTTTCTGCTGTGTAACATAGTGAAGCAGCTATACATATACATATATTCCCATTTCTCCTCCCTCTTGCATCTCCCTCCCACCCTCCCTATCCCACCCCTCTAGGTGGACATGTAGGTTTTTTTGATGATAGCCATTCTGACTGGTGTGGGGTGATACCTCATTGTAGTTTTGACTTGCACTTCTCTAATGATTAGTGATGTTGAGAATCCTTTTCATGTGTTTGTTGGCAATCTGTATATTTTCTTTGGAGAAATGTCTATTTAGGTCTTCTGCCCATTTTTAGATTGGGCTGTTTGTTTTTTTGATATTGAGCTGCATGAGCTGTTTGTAAATTTTGGAGATTAATCCTTTGTCAGTTGCTTTATTTGGGAATATTTTCTCCCATTCTGAGGGTTGTCTTTTCATCTTGTTTATGGTTTCCTTTGCTGTGCAAAAGCTTTTAAGTTTCATTAGGTCCCATTTGTTTATTTTTGTTTTTATTTCCATTTCTCTAGGAGGTGGGTCAAAAAGGATCTTGCTGTGATTTATGTCATAGAGTGTTCTGCCTATGTTTTCCTCTAAGAGTTTGATAGTGTCTGGCCTTACATGTAGGTCTTTAACCCATTTTGAGTTTATTCTTGTGTGTGGTGTTAGGGAGTGTTCTAATTTCATACTTTTACATGTACCTGTCCAGTTTTCCAGGACCACTTATTGAAGAGGCTGTCTTTTCTCCACTGTATATCCTTCCCTCCTTTATCAAAGAAAAGGTGACCATATGTGTGTGGGTTTATCTCTGGGCTTTCTATCCTGTTTAATCCATTTTGAGTTTATTTTTGTGTATGGTGTTAGGGAGTGTTCTAATTTCATTCTTTTACATGAAGCTGTCCAGTTTTCCCAACACCACTTATTGAAGAAGCTGTCTTTTCTCCATTGTGTATTCTTGCCATCCTTATCAAATATAAGGTGACCATATGTGCGTGGGCTTATCTCTGGGCTCCCTATCCTCTTCCATTGATCTTAATTTCTGTTTTTGTGCCAGTACCATACTGTCTTGATTACTGTAGCTTTGTAGTATAGTCTGAAGTCAGGGAGTCTAATTCCTCCAGTTCGGTTTTTCTTTCTCAGGATTGCTTGGGCTATTCGGGGTCTTTTGTGTTTCCATACAAATTGTGAAATGTTTTGTTCCAGTTCTGTGTAAAATGCCACTGGTCGTTTGATAGGGATTGCAGTCAATCTGTAGATTGCTTTGGGTAGTATAGTCATTTTCACAATGTTGATTCTTCCAATCCAAGTACATGATATCTCTCTCCATCTGTTGGTATCATCTTTAATTTCTTTCATCAGTGTCTTATAGTTTTCTGCATACAGGTGACCTGCTTTGAAGAGCTGCTCGCACATCACTGGATGTTCTCTGGTTTTCCACTGTTTCTCACATATTATTTCATCTGCAAACAGTGACAGTTTTACTTCGTCTTTTCGAATTTGTATTCCTTTTATTTCTTTGTCTTCTCTGATTGCTGTGGCTAGGACTTCCAAAACTATGTTCAATAATAGTGGTGAGAGTGTACATCCTTGTTTGCTCCTGACCTTAGAGGAAATTCTTTCAGTTTTGCAACATTGAGAATGATGTTTGCTGTGGGTTTGTCATAATTGGCTTTTATTATGTTGAGGAAAGTTCCCTCTATGCCTACTTTCTGGAGGGTTTTTATCATAAATTGGTGTTGAATCTTGTCAGAAGCTTTTTCTGTATCTATTGAGATGATCATATGGTTTTTCTCCTTCAGTTTGTTAATATGGTTTATCACATTGATTGATTTGTGTATATTGAAGAATCCTTGCATTCCTGGGATAACCCCACTTAATCATGGTGTATGATCCTTTTAATGTGCTGTTGAATTCTGTTTGCTAGTATTTTGGTGAAGATTTATGAGTCTATGTTCATCAGTGATATTGGCCTGTAGTTTTCTTTTTTCGTGACGTCTTTGTCTGGTTTTGGCATCAGGGTGATGGTTGCCTCATAGAATGCCTTTGGGAGTGTTCCTCCCTCTGCTGTATTTTGGAAGAGTTTGAGAAGGTTAGGTGTCAGCTCTTCTTTAAATGTTTGATAGAATTTGCCTGTGAGGCCACATGGTCCTGGGCTTTTGTTTGTTGGAAGATTTTTAATCACAGTTTCAATTTCAGTGCTTTGCATTGGTCTGTTTACATTTTCTGTTTCTTCCTGGTTCAGTCTAGGAAGGTTGTGGTCGTCTAAGAATTTGTCCATGTCTTCCATGTCGTCCATTTTATTGGTCTATAGTCGCTTCTAGTAATCTCTCATGATCCTTTGTATTTCTGCAGTGTCCGTTGTTACTTCTCCTTTTTAATTTCTAATTCTATTGATTTGAGTCTTCTCCCTTTTTTTCTTGTTGAGTCTGGCTAATGGTTTATCAATTTTGTTTATCTGCTCAAAGAACCAGATTTTAGTTTTATTGATCTTTGCTATTGTTTCCTTCATTTCTTTTTCATTTATTTCAGATCTGATCTTTATGATTTCTTTTCTTCTGGTAACTATGGGGTTTTTTTGTTCTTCTTTCTCTAATTGCTTTAGGTGTAAGTTTAGGTTGTTTATTTGAGATGTTTCTTGTTTCTTTAGGCTGGATTGTATTGCTATAAACTTCCCTCTTAGAACTGCTTTTGCTGCATCCCCTAGGTTTTGGGTCGTTGTGTTTTCATTGTCATTTGCCTCTAGGTATTTTTTTTTACTTCCTCTTTGATTTCTTCATTGATCTCATGGTTATTTAGTAGTGTATTGTTTAGCCTCTATGTGTTTGTATTTTTTACAGATTTTTTCCTGTAATTGATATCTAGTCTCATAGTGTTGTGGTCAGAAAAGTTACTTGATATGATTTCAATTTTCTTAAATTTACCAAGGCTTGATTTGTGACCCAAGATATGATGTATACTGGAAAATATTCCATGAGCACTTGAGGAGAAAGTGTATTCTGTTATTTTTGGATGGAATGTCCTATAAATTTAAGTCCATATTGTTTAATGTATCATTTAAAGCTTGTGTCTCCTTATTTATTTTCATTTTGGATGGTCTGTCCATTGGTGAAAGTGGGGTGTTAAAGTCCCCTACTATGATTGTGTTACTGTCAATT
>NC_041214.2:126417229-126474443 GCF_002837175.3 Physeter macrocephalus
CTATTTTGTCTGATATGAGAATAGCTACTCCAGCTTTCTTTTGATTTCCATTTGCATGGAATATCTTTTTCCATCCCTCACTTTCAGTCTGTATGTGTCACTAGGTGTGAAGTGGGTCTCTTGTAGACAGCATATATACGGGTCTTGTTTTTATATCCTTTCAGCCAGTCTATGTATTTTGGTGGGATCATTTAATTCATTTACATTTAAGGTAATTTTTGATATGTATGTTCCTATTCCCATTTTCTTAATTGTTTTGGGTTTGTTATTATAGGTTTTTTCCTTCTCTTGTGTTTCTTGCCTAGCGAAGTTCCTTTAGCGTTTGTTGTAAATCTGGTTTGGTGGTGCTGAATTCTCTTAGCCTTTGCTTGTCTGTAACGGTTTTAATTTCTCTGTTGAATCTGAATAAGATCCTTGCTGGGTAGAGTAATCTTGGTTGTAGGTTTTTCCCTTTCATCACTTTAAATATGTCCTGCCACTCCCTTCTGGCTTGCAGAGTTTCTGCTGCGAAATCAGCTATTAACCTTATGCAGATTCCCTTGTATGTTATTTGTTGCTTTTCTCTTGCTGCTTTTAATATTTTTTCTTTGTATTTAATTTCTGATAGTTTGATTAATATGTGTCTTGGTGTGTTTCTCCTTGGATTTATCCTCTATGGGACTCTGCATTTCCTGGACTTGATTATTTCCTTTCCCATGTTAGGGATTTTTTTCAACTATAATCTCTTCAAATATTTTCTCAGTCCCTTTTTTTTTCTCTTCTTCTTCTGGGACCCCTATAATTCAAAAGTTGGTGCGTTTAATGTTGTCCCAAATGTCTCTGAGACTGTCCTCAATTCTTTTCATTCCTTTTTCTTCATTCCCCTCTGTGATAGTTATTTCCACTCTTTTATGTTTAATGCTGTCCCAGATGTCTCTGAGACTGTCCTCAATTCTTTTCATTCCTTTTTCTTCATTCCCCTCTGTGATAGTTATTTCCACTCTTTTATCTTTCAGGTTATTTAACCATTCCTCTTCCTCAGTTATTCTGTTATTGATCCCTTCCAGATAATTTTTAATTTCATTTATTGTGTTGTTCATCATTGTTTGTTTTCTGTTTAGTTGTTCTAGGTCCTTGTTAAACGATTCTTATATTTTCTCCATTCTATTTCCAAGATATTGGACATCTTTGCGATCATTACTCTGAATTCTTTTTCAGATAGACTGCCTATTTCATCTTCATTTGTTTGGTCTGGTGGGTTTTTCCCTTGGTCCTTCATCTTATATGTATTTCTCTGTCTTCTCATTTTGCTTAACTTACTGTGTTTGGGGTCTCCTTTTTGCAGGCTGCAGGTCATAGTTCCCGTTGTTTTTGGTGTCTGCCCCCAGGAGGTAAGGTTGGTTCAGTGGGTTGTGTAGTCTTCCTGGTGGAGGGGACTGGTGCCTGTTTTCTGGTGGATGAGGATGGATCTTGTCTTTCTCGTGGGCCGGACCAGTACGGTGGTGTGTTTTGGGTTGTCTGTGAACTGATTATGGTTTTAGGCAGCCTCTCTGCTAATTGGTGGGGCTGCGTTCCTGTCTTGCTAGTTGTTTGGTTTTTGGTTTCTAGCTCTGTAGCTTGCTGGTCATTGAGTGGAAGTGGTTCTTAGTGTTGGGGTGGAGTTTTCTGGGAGAGCTTTCGCTGTTTGAAATTTTGTGGGGACAGGAGGTTTCTGCTGGTCTGATGCCCTAAACTCAGCTCTCCCACCTCAGATGCTCAGGCCTGACACCTGGCTGGAGCACCAAGACCCTGTCAGCCACACTGCTTTTGGAAAGTCTGAGGTCTTCTGCCAGCTTTCAGTAGGTGTTCTTTAGGAGTTGTTCCACATGTTGATGTATTTTTGATGTATTTGTGGGGAGGAAGGTGATCTCCACATCTTACTCCCCTGCCATCTTGAATGTCCTCTCTAAATTGTAGAGTTTTTGAATCTGATCAGTGCAGTTGTTAAGAAAAACATGATTATTCTTTTGAATTTAGATAAATGGCTATTATATTAGAAGCCAGAAAACCTGATAATAGTAAATGGTTTAAATATTTTTTATTTTAATGTGGAATTTCCTTAATGGCAGTTATGTTTATTCTTGAACATGTTAAACCTCCGTATAACTTGTCAGTATTTTCCTGAAATTGGGTCTCAGATTTCTGAAATGGGAGTGGGGAAAGATGTGAAAATTGATGCCCTCAAGCTTTTTAAAATCCAAATTGAAACTTATACTACTAAGAGAAGTTTAACCTGAGAGTGTATGCCTATATCAGCATGACATAGAGTAGCAATTGAAGTTTCCTTACACCCCACAGAGCTAATAAACACATTGGTTCATTTCAAAGTGATTCAATTTTCTTATATTTTGGGTTTCAGAAAAGAAGGAGCATAGCCTTAATGAATTATGTCTTATGTGTGTTATAAATGTAGAAATAACATGTAGAGGTCTTTTTTAGATGCTATGTGTGTTTATATATGGATAATTATGTATTTTGTGAATCTTTAATAGCATATGGAGCATTTTAGAGGATCACTGTTTTTGAGTGTGATATTTAATTATATATATATTAGATTAATTACATATAATTTATATATTATATATAATGTATATGCACACTTTTTCTTTGGCTGAACCATGTGGCTTGTGGGAATCTTTGTTCCCCAGCCAGGGATTGAACCCAGGCCTCGGCTGTAAAAGTGCCAAGTCCTTGCCACCGAACCTCCAGGGGACCCCAACACTTTTTTTTTTTTTTTTTTTTTTGCAGTACGTGGGCCTCTCACTGCTGTGGCCTCTCCCATTGCGGAGCACAGGCTCCAGACGCGCAGGCCCAGCGGCCATGGCTCACGGGCCCAGCCGCTCCGAGGCATGTGGGATCTTCCCGGACTGGGGCATGAACCCGTGTCCCCTGCATTGGCAGGCGGACTCTCAACCACTGCGCCACCAGGGAAGCCCCCCAACACTTTTAAAAACTTATAATTTTGTAACATTTTTTACTTTATATATAATGTATAATTAATCTAACATATAATTAAGTGTCACCACTCACAAAAAGTGACCTTTTGAAATATATTTATATATTATATAAACTATATATAATACTTCTGGAGTTTAGCACATAAAGGAAAAAAAATCAAGATCTACCTTAAATAGAAGTAATTACATTTTTTCTTTTAATTACTATAGTTTTTCTTTTAAGCTATTTAGTTAGTGACCCATATTAATTGGGAAGAATAATAAAAAGGAATTACCTAGTTTTTTTGTGTGCTTTTTAATGATTTATATTATTTGCTAAATGTAGAGTTAATTTTTTATAATCTTAGTGTATAATGAAGTCTTATTGAAGAATACTATTTATGTTCCCTTGCAAAACTAAAAAGGAATGAGTTTTTTTGGTTAATTTTGTTCTTTGCTAAATTTCTAGTTTCTAAATTGTCTTGTGATCTTGATTTGGCATAAAAAGTTATAAATTTATTCTTCCAGTAAAAACTTGCTGAGTACTTATATGGGAGTAATGTACTGGCTGTTGGCATACAAAGATGAGGAATACTTGGTTGATCTATACCTTCAGATAGCTTATAGTCAAAAACAAGGAAATCAGTATTGACACATATAATAAATGGTAACAGGTTTTTAGTAATAGATGCAGGTAATAATAGATACAGTTTTAGACTATTTGTGGGAATTTCAGAGGGGTAGTGCTCAGTCTTACTTGGTGCACAAGTCAGCTATAGCAACAGTAATGCTGTGTAACACACTATCCCCAACTCAGTGTGTAGCAAAAATAAGCATTTATTTCTCAGTCATATATTTATGAATCTGCTAGGGTGGCTCTGTTTTTTAGAGGTCTTGATATGCTTAGGAAGGGTGAAAGGTAGCAAGCAAGATTTTTTTTTGTTGGGGGATGAGACTGCTGATGAGGGACAGGGGAATTGTTGCAAAGCATTAGCAAAATTTATTGTGTAAAAGGTACAAAGATTGCTGTAGCAGCATTTCCCTATTCTCGACTCCATGATACCAGTTATTCCAGACTGAATGTGACGTCTAGATCCATGATGCTTTCTGACATGTCTATGGCTCATTGATAGCTGTTCTAGATCCCTTGCTCTAAGCTCTCCAACCTCTCTCTTCCTGAAGGTTTCACCTCCTTTGAACATTAGCCTTCTACCACACTCGCCCTGTAAATCTGCAGTGTTGCTCACATCAAATTGTGTAATTTCTCTGCTCATGCACAGTTTCTAGCCACCATGAGGAAAAATCACACAGCCATATGAACTGCTGCTTCTGTGGGTTCATGGCCATTAACACTCTACAGAAATCACTTGCACATCACCAGTCATCTCTTTCTTACATCTTCCACAGTAGCTACTTCAGTTTCACCACTCCCTGCATAATCCCTTATTTCACTGTCTCCTCATTTTCCATTAGTATAATACTTGCTCTTACTTTTCAGAGAAAATAGAAGACAGCAGAAAGGAATATTTCAACTTCCAAACAATTTCCCTAAAAATATCTCTGTATCTATATTCATCCTTCCCACATGCTTTCAAAAGTTAGTAGAAGAAATTGATGTCACGAATATATGCATTGAATCATTTTCTCTTCTCTTCCTTAACATGGTAAATCTGTCTATTTACCTCTTCTTTCTCCTGTCAGGCTCTCCCTTTGCTGCTTCCTTTTTCTCTGTGTATAAAGTTGCTCACTCCTTTCCTTCCTTAAATAAATTGGAAAACTAAAGAAGATCCCTCCCTTAATTTGCTGTCAGATTTCTAGAATGATATTGTAGATTATTGGTTACTAAACCTGTGTGTGCATAGCACAAAATTAGGAAGCTTTATAAAAGTACAGATCTACTCCTGGATCTGATTCAAGGACCTGGGGTGGAGTCTATTGACTTCTAACTTTCAAAAGCAGCCATGTTGGGGAACTACCGTTGTAAATGAATATGTACTGACAGGAGTAATGCTGATCATATGGTATGTAGAAAAGGATACAAAACTGTAAGTTTAAAAATTTATATGTATATACATACTTTTGTATATAATTTACATTATGGAAATGCATATGTCTGTGCATATAAATACCTATATAGTAAAAAAAATGAGAAATTTTAAAATAAGGTGTTAATGTAGAGGAGGTTGGGTTTATGAGTGCTTCAGTGTCTTTTTTATTTATGTTTTTTGGTTTTAATTCTTCAGGGAGTACACTTTTCTTTTGTGGTAAGAAAAAAATATGGTAGAGAAGTAATAGATATAATAATAATAGAAATAATAGTACACTCATTCACATGTGTTCTCCCATTAAATATCCCATCCTGTCAATTTGGGTATCTTTTCCTTACTTGACTTTTCTGCAGTAATAGATGGTGTTGACCATTTACAGTTCCTGTAAATTCTCTTCTCTCCTACTTCTGTATTCCCTGTCCTTTTTCAGTAACCACCCAAGTAACCATTGTCTGTCACCCCTAATAACTAAAACACTGCTTCTTATCAATTTTAACTCTGAAATAGCTTTCAAGTGCATTCCTTTTTTTTCCTCCCCACCTTCACTGAGTGGTTTAAGAGAACCAACTGAGATGGGTATAACTGACATCAAAGATGGAGTGACCAAGAGTTTCAAATGCCACTGAAAGCTCATATAAGTTGAAGTCTGAAAAGAACAATAGGGATTGGAAAGTTGGAGGTCACTGGTGACCTTTGCCAGAGTATTTCAGAAATATTTTAGGGAATGAAGAGATATAAGGAAGTGGAGATAGGAGTCAAGAAATTGGACTGTCTGTGGCAGGAGAACCAAAGGATGACTTGGACCAAAGGAGAGGTTTTCTTCATTGTCATTGATTTTACTTCAGAATTAGCAAATACATCACTTCATCATATTTGGATGCTGAGAGTAAAGAGCCCGAAGAGAGAGAATGTTTGAAAACCTCAGAGTGTGAGAAAATAATTGAAAACAGACAAAAAGAAAGAACAAAATCAAGAAATTAGCTTTGAACAAGAAAAAAACAAAACACCTTTTCCTCACAGGATGGTCCATAACTACTGCTGCTGCCATCAGTGTCACCAAATAATCCTATTTTTTGTTATTTTAATGACTTTCAGTAGTTCTTCTATCATAATAAAACTCTCCCTTCTTATATCATTAGTTTTGAGACAGCCTCTGCTCAAACCTTTTTTTTTTTCCTTCATAAGGGAGTGGATTGTATGATAGTTTTAGATTTCTGTTCCTTATGGGTCTCTTTCAGAGTACAGGGTAAATTCTGACATTAGTAGCAGCAGTTCGGTTGGTAATCACTCACAAAACTAGTACAAATCTGGGCTCCAGAAGGAGAAGATATACATTTTTCTTTGTTTAAAAGCCAATTTTTTTCCCCCAGCTTCTAATATGGTCAAGTTGTTCTACTTTTTCAAAGCCTTGAAACAGTTAATTATTTTCTCTTCAAAGAAGTCTTCAACTATCCACCTAGACTCTTTAGTCTACTTATTGACCAAGCTATCTTTTCAGTATTAAATTTTTATATGTGTCTCCCTTTGTGGTCTTTCCCTTTACAATATCTCTGATAGAACCTGATTTTAGTCTAGCACAAAAGCTCAATAGAAATGAACAGATAAAGGCTACCTGACCTTTAACATACTTTTATTTTTTAACAGCTTTATTGACATACAATTCACATGCCATACAACTAACCTATTTAAAGTGTACAATTTCATGGTTTTTAGTATATTAAAACAGTTCTACAACCATAACCACAATGAATTTTAGAATATTTTCATTATCTCAAAGGAACCCTGTACCCTTTAGCTATCATCTCACAATCTTCCCATCCCTCCCCTAGGCTTAGGCAACCACTTACTCTGTCTCTATAAATTTTCTTATCCTGGATTTTTCATGTAAATGGAATCAGATAATATGTGGTCTTTTGTGAATGGCTTTTTTCACTTAGTATAATGTTTTCAAGCTTCCATCTTATAGCATGTATCAGTACTTCATTCATTTTTATAGCCAAATAATATTCCATTGTATGGATATGCATCATTTTGTATATTCATTTGTTAGTTGATGGGCATTTGTGTGGTTTTCACCTTTTGACTATCATAAGTAATGCTGCTATGAACATTCATATACAAGTTTTTGTGTGGACATATGTTTTCATTTCTTTAGGGTTTGTAACTAGGAGTGGGATTGCTGGGTCAAAATGGTAACTCTGGCATTTTGGGGAACACCCAGACTGTTTTCCAAGGTGTCAGCACTGTTTTACATTGAGTTGTATAGTTTTAGCTCTTACATTTAAGTACTTGATCCATTTGAGTTAGTTTTGTATATGGTTTAAGATAGGGGTCCAAATATATCTTTTTGTGTGTGGAGATCTAGTTGTCCTAGCACTATTTGTTGAAAAGACTATTTTTCCCCCATTGAATGGTCTTGGTCACCCTTGTTGAAAATCAATTGACCATTGACACATGGGTTTACTTCTGTTACATTGCTAGCCATGTTAGAAAATATTATTTTACTTTCATTGAAATATTTTCATAAGTGGCTATAGGGTTAGAAGGGAGAGCTATATAATTGCTTTCCTGATTACTGTAGACCCTTCCCATGCCCTCACAGCAGGGATTGGTTCAAGAGGAACATCTTAAGAAGAAAGATTGTGTTTTAGGGTATAGAGAAGAGTCCTAAAGTCAAATCAAATTTATGACTTCGGGGGAGTCATAAATAGATTAAATTGCAGTCAATAGTGATATAATGGATGAACTGGAGTATGTGCTGTAAGAGTCCTCCAACTAAGCTCCAGATGTTTGCTGACACGGAGGGATACAGTTCAATGTACTAGCCAGTTAAAACATAATTGAGAACCCTTCTTTGCACATGGGATGCCTTCCTCTGATGATTGACCATATTGCATTAGTACCTCTCTCTCATTCTTTCCCCTTCCTATTTTGTCTTGTTCTGCATTCTTTCTAAGCAAATAATGTACCTCTTCTTGGCTTTAACCATTAGTTTCTCTCTGCTTTACTGTCACTGAAAGATTATAAAATAAAATCCAGACCAAAAACAAACCAGGTAAAATGGCACAGAGATCAGTAATATAAGTCACAGCAGCGATAAATGCTTTTATCCTTAAGTCCCAAATGACATTAATTTTGGTCAAGTGTAGATGGCAAGAATTGTTAGAAATTGAATAAATTTTCAGAACCAATTGTCATGATATAATTTAACATATTCTTAACTTGTCATGGATGAAGTAAACTAAAATTAAATGGAGAATGAAAGAAAAGAAATGACATATTTTAAGGATCTATGGAAGATCTGCAAAGGTAGATCATACACTGGGCACTTTTTAGAACTGAGTTCTGAGTGGTAGGCTCTGAGAGGGAGAGAAAGAGGTGAGGATGAGGGTTTAGGTAGGTAGGGGCACTTCAAGCAAAGCAGCTTTGCTTTTTTACATGTTTTGTATAGTTTCTATGCTGGAGTCCTTCATAAAATCTATTTTGAGATAATTGAATTGTTTATACTGCTAAAAATAAATAGATTGGTAAATAACTGGATTGGTTACCACTGTATTATACTGTATTATACCATAAAGGACACCACATTATTATATTCAGTTCAATAAAACTAGAACTAAACGAAAAAGTTTAAAATAAAATACCCACTACTCAATTTCTCCAAATAAAAATAGGATTAAAGAGAATATAAGAAGTTATCATTATAACCTGCTTTGAAAAGAAATGAAAACACTCTGTATCAAAGCTATCTGTTACAGCTAGGACAATAAGGAGAGGCAACTTTTCTCATGCTGGTTCCGAATCTGATCCACAGAACACAGAAAATGATTTGAATGCCTATTTTCTAAATTCTCCCAAGTGTAGTACATACAGGTACTATTCTAAGATGCATTGAGGAGAAGTTAATTTATTGCATACAATGGATCCGTAGGGCATTCGGACTTAATTCTCTTAGCGAACCCTGGTTGAACAAGGCAGGCGTGCCTTCTTATTAAAATGATAACCTCCGGTGTTGATGAGGATATGGATACTTGACAGTTCTCATATGCTGCTGGTGGGAGTATGAACTGCAACTGCTTATCCAGAAAGCAGTTTGTTAATCTGTGTTTAAAACTGTAAATAAATTAAAATCCTACACTCTGGCTGATAAGATCACTTTTTACAACTGATAGCAAGGAAAGAGATTTGGACAAGTATTTGTTCACAGAGACCTCATAACATAGTTTTTACAATTTTGTTATGGAAATTTCCTATTATACAGAAAAGTAGAGATGAGCTTTGTCTTAGTCTGTTCAGGGTGCTATAACAAAAAACTACGGGCTGGGTGGTTTATAAACAAAAGAAATTGATTTCTCACAGTTTTGGAGGCTGGGAAGTCCAAGATCAAAGTGCCAGCAGATTCAGTATCTGATGAGGGCTCTTTTCCTGATTCAGAGACTGCAGTCCTTTCTTTGTGAAATCCTCACCTGATGGAATGCAGGAGTGATCTCTCTGGGATTTCTTTTATAAAGACACTAACCCCATTCATGAAGATTCTACCGTCATAACCTAACTACCTCCCAAAGTCCCCATCTGCAAATTCCGTCACACAGGTTCAGTTTGTTTCCATTTTAAGAGACTTTTTTTTTTCTTATTTCCCCCTCTTTTTGACTTATTAAATTTTCTAATTTTATGAATTGTTTACCTGGTCTTATTGTCAAAATAAAGCAAGGTACAATCCTGCAAAACTAATCTGTGTTTTCCCTCTTCATATACATAATCATTTCTCTTCACTTTCTGGGTTCTATTTTCATGCTTTTTGAAATCATAGGTGACTACATACAGTCATCCTTCAGTCTTTGGTGGATTGGTTCTGGGACCTCCCCCACCTGCAAATACCAAAATCTGAGGATGCTCAAGTCCCTTATATAAAATGATGTAGTATTGCATATAACTTATGCACATCCTCCTGTATTCTTTAAATCATCTCTAGATTACTTATAATACTTAATACCATGTAAATGCTATGTAAATAGTTGTAAATACAATGTAAATGCTGTGTAAATATTTGGCAGTACATAGTAAAGTCAAGTTTTGCTTTTTGGAACTTTCTGGAACTTTTCCCCTAATATTTTTGATTCATGTTTGGTTGAATCTGTGGATATGGAACTCTCTGATATGGAGGGCCAACTGTATATTCATTTATCACCCCCTTTCTTTCATAAAAGTATCATAATATAGTTACTATTCCTATAAAAAAGACACGTAGTTAATTCTATTTAAAGTCACTTTTGCCACACTTTTTTTTTTTTGGTCACGGAGAACGTTTCTTCTATGCATGCCTTTAAGAACAGTTTAGTGAGTGAAACTCTAGGTTATTTAATTTGTTCCCTAATTTCCAGAAAGCTGCATATCATAGGACTGAGCATATTGTTCTTTAAAATGATATTAGCATCCCATTGGTTCTGAAGTTAGTGGCATTCTGACATACTCTAGATTTTGTTCTTGAAAACCACAGCTCTCCTAAACTAATGTATTTTAAGAGCAGTTTTCCATAAGAAGTAATGCTGGAGGTCTTAAGGTTATTTCCAGGGTACTATCTTCCAGCAGAAATTTGGTGATTCTCAAGTAACCATCTGAGGAGAAGAATTATCTGGAAGGGAAAAAGAGAAGGTGATCAAAAAGCACAGGGTTATATGTCAGGACTGCTGTTCTCCACCTCCAAAAATTGTGTGGTCCTTCCATAATTCTGGGTAAGGGTAATGCCATAGGAGGTTCCTGTTCTGGATCTTATGACTTCTTGGAAACAGACTGGATGCTTCCTTGACATGAGAGAAGTCCCAAAACTTCCATCATGACAAGCCAACTTTGCATTATAAATCTATGTAAACTCTGAATGATATGAAGCTTGAAACAATTAAACAACATTGTATGATGAGGAAGGGTGTTTACTTGCTTTAAGGAGGTGATATTCCAAATATTTAATAACTTATGATGTAAGCGATATCGACTCAGATAGGAGGTGACTGACATCTGCCATATAGGCCAGTACTGGTCTTGCATTAGATCTGATATTAGATCTGCCACATCCAACAGGGACCTTAACTTCACTAGCTCAGTGAAGCCTGCTTATGGCAGGGGTTGGCCCAAATACGGACCACATTCTTCAGCACATTGGCATCTTCATCAAAGGTGTGGTTCTACATAGTAAATTGGGACCATTTCAACCATGCATAAAGAATATATATATTAAACTCAGAAACTCTACAGAAATGAGGTGGCTAAGTCCTGATGAAGAGAAATACTTTACTGTGAGTTAAAGAGTTTGGGAATATTTGAAGGAGGCTGACATTTAAGAATTTTATGTGAGGATTATTACATTAGAAAAAGAAAGGTTGTTGGGCTTGAGATAATATAGAGTCTGTGTGCCTGGTGCAGTGACCTTAGTTAACGTTTGATCGCCTGTGCCGAATGTGTGTTTGCAGTTCATATTAAACTGCGTATCACACATCGTTTCTTTTCCATATCTCGATTTAAATTTGTCTGCTGGTTTTGAGTCTATGGACAAATAGAATCTTTTGCATTATAACATATGATGATGAATTTCAGCCTGTTAGTAATAAAATACTTATTTAAATGTTTGCTTTTAAACTGTGTCAGGTTATTCAAACTTGATAATCATCAAAAGTCTTAGAAAATGTTTTAATAAAATAATTTATGCAAGCAGGAAACATGTTCTTAAAACACCAAGACTAGAATAATAAGCACACATTGCTTTAGGGGTAGCTCATCCTTGAGCCTAGCAATGTCTAGGTTATGGCAGGAAATGACACACAGAAAGGAAGATGAGTTAAAATGTTAACACTTAAAAATTTTAATGTTGCTTTTCTAGGTAGAAGCCTTCAAATTTATATTCATTTTCTGATCAAAGTGGCCTGTACTTTTAAACCATGCAATCTATTGGTGAGAATATTATAAGAAATATTTTCTGTAGACACTTAGAGCAGTATATTGAATATTGGTCTTAATATATGTTATCTTTTAATGTTCAAATTGTAAATTTTTGTTTCCTCATACTGACACATTCAGATTCCTTAATATCTCAGGTCTGTTCTGTAATCTTCATCTCACTGGTCATCCTTCTGGGCTTTACAACCCTAGTGAATCCCAAATTCTAAATCCTAAATTTCATGTGAGTAATATTTGCCTTGAGGGATTATTAGTGATAATTTCTATTTCAGAATTTCCTTGAGCTACTGACTTGGAACATTATTTGGTAATCTGTAAATCTAATCTAATCTAGAACATCACTCACAAAGCTATGAGCAGAGAACACCTGAAGTCAGCCGTTGAGCCAGGAAGTTGATTCTCAACATGGTCCCTCAGCGAGCAGCATAAACATCATGTAGGGACTCATTAGACATGCAGATTATTAGGCCATATTTCAGATATATTGAATCAAAAAAGTCTGAGGGTGGGGCCCAACAGTCTGTTTTAATCAGCCCAATCTGCTTTAACAAGTGATTCTGATGTGAACTAAAGCTTGAGAATCACTGAACTACAGAACTCTCAATATGTAGTTCTGTGTGTGATAGAGAAACAAATAATTGTCACAGGTGGTGATAGGCTATTTTTGGTCCTGTCCTGAGGCCTACATAGAGATACAAACTATTTGCTTTAAGTACTTAATTAAAATTAATTCTATCTTGTAGATTCAGGATATAAAGTCATGGAGGATTAAATTGACAAATGAGTTATCTGGCTCTAAAAGTATGCACTTTAGATATATCTAATATGCCTTAGAACCATTTATCATTATTAATATTACTTTACTTTCAGTTATTTTCAGGAATAAAGTCTCATGACACTTAAGACTTAAATTCCCCCAAAATGTATCTTTGATCTCTTATTATTTTGCCTTCTGTGTTTTTCTAAAAAAAAATTCCATTTAAAAACAAAACATTCACTTTTGTTTAATATTTTTACACCAATCATTGGATGTTTAATTTTTATTTACTTATTTTTAATTGTGTACTTCCACAATTAGTTCCCACAGTCATACCTGAATATACCTTAATGGTAGTTCCTTCTTTCTTAACTAAGGGCTTAATGTTAAGTTTATGAGAACAGATCCAAATCCAATGATTTTTCTGACTATTCTGTTCCTGGACCTTAGATATCTGTATCCTGTAGAATAAAGCTCATGTTATTAGCTATTTTTAGAAAACAATTTTAGGGATAAACTGGTTTTATTAGAATAAAATCTTTCATATGCCTGTAATACAGTAGAAGTGGTTAGTTTGGTTGGTGCCCATTTTTCAAATGGAAGGAAGCAATAGTATTTAATAAAGGAGGAAGAATAAGGAAAATTCAGGGCTGAACACTGATTGGAGAAGGAATCAAGGAGATAAAAGATTGGTGGTGGTGTGGCTGAAGAGGGATTTATGTGGGAGACAGCTGTCCAATGCAAAAATCTCAAGTTGTTTCATGTATGTACGCCCCTTGCCAACCTTCCCCTCTCTCTCCCTTATGAAACCTTTAGTATATTCTACATTGCTTATGATGGTTTGTAGATGGATTTTCTTTGGGAACATATGTGAAGATGTTCCAAATTTTTCTTTGAAGATTGGAGTTCAGCAAGAAAAATGTACGTGTAGTGGAAGTTAACACCAGGATTTCCATGAAGAGGAGGTGTGCTAATGAAATGAAGCTCTTGAAAATGATAGAAAAAACATTTTTTACAGCGTAGGATTAGAAATAATCAGCACGTGTGTTAGTGTCTCTAAGACACTATGAAAGGAGAAATGTGATTCAATAAAAATATTTTTCTTTATACAAATATTAAAATATTACCTGTTTAAACAGATCTTAAAACTCAAGTGACTGCAAGCTGAAGAACTATTTCAACTGATATTCAAAAACTAATATTCAGGGCTTCCTTCAGGGCTTCCCTGGTGGCGCAGTGGTTGAGAGTCCGCCTGCCGATGCAGGGGACACGGGTTTGTGCCCCGGTCCGGGAAAATCCCACATGCCGCGGAGCGGCTGGGCCCGTGAGCCATGGCCGCTGAGCCTGCGCGTCCGGAGCCTGTGCTCCGCAACGGGAGAGGCCACAACAGTGAGAGGCCCGCGTACTGCAAAAAAAAAAAAAAAAAAAAAACAACTAATATTCAAACCCACATTTATTTTTACATTATTGAAAACAGCTATTAAGTAAATCTGCATAAGAAAATTTCCCATATAATTGAAGTTTCACTTTCAAAGTAACAGTCTTATTTATAGTTGAATGTTTAGAGGGTCCTATATTATATATTTTACTCTTTGGTTTGGTGTACTGTTACTCAGTTTAACCTTTTCTGAATGAAATCTGAATGTCATTCTGAACCGTAATTTTCAGTTTGGCATAGAGCAGGGCCTACATTAACCTCTCAGTACATATTTAATGAATGAATGAATGAATGAACTAAGGAACTGTACCCTTTATTTTCAAATCTAACTAACCGGGAAAAGATCTGCTACTTGTCTTAATTTTATTAATTGTCTTAAATGATTAGCTTAAAAAGAAATTCAGTAAATGTATAAAGTGTTACACTACCTAGATCCTCATATTTCAAGCTTTTTTCCTTCTCTCTAATTATGCCCTAAATTCTTTGCTTTGGTAAAGGAATGTCACATCATAAACAGGTGAGATGCATTTGATGTTTTAGGGGCAGGAGAATATAGTAACACAGAGCTTGTTGAGCTGTTCCTGAAGATAAACCTCCTTTAGATATTTTCAGATTGTCTTCTGATGGGGAGTAGAAAAATGTTTAGAAGGACCTTTATTTACATGTTGTTTCTTACCCACACTCTACCCATAACATTCAGACTGGCTGAGAGTGAAAAACCTTAAGGCTAATGTGGTGAAAGTATTGGTGTCTAAAAGAAGAAATCATAGCATAAAACCAGCTTCTTGGTGTTTTTCTTATCTCCTTAATTGAGAATCTAATTTCATAGCACTATAATGCATAGCATCACAGGGGCTTAAGTTTTTTTTAAACAGTGAAATATTTTAGGCATAAACAAATAGGTGAAAATGTAATAAGCATCTCTGTGTACACCACCTACCTTAAAAAATAAAACATTACAGATATTATTAAAACTTCCTGTGTTCCCTTTCCTCTACCCAGTGGAAATCACAATAGAATTTGATGTTTGTCATTCTTATTTTTCTTTTGATATTTTTACTACATATGTATGTATCAATGTTATATAATACTATTTTGCATATTTTTTGAACTTTACATTAATTGTATTTCTATACACCTTTAAAATGAACTTTAATGTTTTACCTATTCCTATATATTGAATATTTAATCCAATCAGCTTATAGCATTATATAACATCCTGTTTAATTACACCATGATGTATTTACCCATTTTGTGTCTGATTTAACTTTCAAAGGCTTCCATTTTTTGCTATTGCAAGCAATTCTTCAGTGAACATCTTTGAATATTTTCTTGTGACCATTTGTGAGAATTTCCCTAGGGTATTACCTAGGAGTAGGATTGTTAGACCCCAGAGTTAACATAGCTTCAACTTTGCTATGTAATGCCAAATTGTTTTACCAGTTTGTACCCTCAGCTGCAGTGTTATTTTGTATCCTTGCTGACTACTTGCTATTTTCAAACTTTTAATTTTTGCTAATCCAGTGGGTGGGAAATGACATCTCACTGTTCTTTTAATCTGTGTTTCCTTAATTATGAGTGAGCTTGAGCATCATTATGTATGTTTATTGGCCATTCATATGTCCTCCCCTGAATATCTTTGTTGATTTTTCTATTGGTCTGTTTTTTTTTCTCATTGATTTATAGATCTTGATATATTTTGGATGCTCTTTCTTGTTATGTTCATTACAAATGTATTCTCCCAGTTGGTAGCTTGTTTTGTCATTCTGTCTATCTATCTATGCATGAAGATAAGTCTATAATTTTTTTAGTCAAATTTATCAGGCTTTTCCTTAAGGTTTTTTATGTATGTGTATGTGTGTGTACATGTATGTATCTTGTCTAAAAAACACTTTTAAACCCAAGATTATAAACATCTTTTCCTGTATTTTCTTCTAAGCATTTTATCATTTTGTCTATCATATTTAAACATTAATCTATGTTCAAATGATTCTTCAGTAATATTATTGGTAGACATACACTTCATTTTTTTTTCATAAGGATCACCACTTGTCCCAGCACCACTTATTAAACAGTGTGTCCTTTACTCACTGATTTTTAATGCCACCTCTATTACATGTTAAATTTCTGTGTGTCCATGGGTCTGTTGTGGTTCATTTTGGCTTTCTTTCAGCATCTGCAGTCCACCTCCCCTTTGCCTCTTGTAGTTTATAACCTTCTACCTTTCTTGCTTGAGGCGTTTCTTTAGATTTTAACTCAGTTCTATCACATACTTGTGGATTTGGGTAATATGATTTTAGTAATTTTTCACCATTTTTTTCTACCATAACATGTATTTTATCTGGTTGCCTAGAATGCGTTTCTGGTTTTTTCATATTATCTCCCTTTGTTGATGGTGTTTCTTAAAAAAGGACCCATCATTCTATTTATTGATAGAAGTAATAGAGTTGAAAGTACAATGGAAAATGTGTTGTAATCTTTAATTTTAAGATGCAAAAGGCAAACTTTCAAATATGTTTTTTAAAAAATAAGTTAAGCGTAACCTGCTTTTTCTAAATGACTAGTATTTTGTTTAGTACCTTAGAAAACAATGTTTTTTAGGCAATTTGATTCTGTATAAGGAGGCAGTATATTATGCTTTGATTGAAATTTATTATTAGTCCTATAATGCTATTGTTAATTGATAATCTTTATTTTTTCAGATGATTGGAATCCATTTGCATACCCATATAAAAAACTGGATTTTGGAAAATGGGAGCTGTATATCCCACCAAAGCAGAATAGATCTGTCCTAGTACCTCATGGATCCAAATTAAAGGTACTTTCCTCCCTCCTGTTTTCATTTGAACTTACTATTTTCTTTTTGTCCTGTTTGAAAAGTTTAATTTAAACTATTAAAATGTAAACTGATGCACGATAATTATAGGAGAAACAGTGTAAATTTTTAAATAGAGAAAATTTAAGAGAAGTCATCGCAAATTGAAATGTGTTAGGCTGGAATTGTTTGGTTGGTAAGGTACTGAACTTACTAGTTGTATTATTATCAACTTTGGAAACCTTATAGAAGGATCACTGAATAATTGCAAAAGTTTAGCCTGGAAAACAGAAAGTTTGATTAAAAACAAAAAAATGAAACCTGTCTTCAAGTCAGCTGGGCAGAGAATTTTTACCTGTAGAGACAGACTTGATATAATTGACTTTGTGATGAGCCACATAAATGTGGGAGGCTGTGCTGGAGACCCATGCCTTTTGGGGATATGATTTTCTTGATCTCTTTCTGATCTTTGATATCAGGGCTGTTGCTTCTCCTGTTCTCCTTAGATTAGCCTAGGGGCCTGCCTGTCCTCTACTTCCCCTCTGCTTTGGCTGACCATGCAGCTCTGCATTTAGGGTGTGCAGAGCCATCACAGCTGCCCTTTTCTGTCTCCTCAAGGGAGGCTTGAAGGATGGGTCCCAAAGTCTGGATTACCTATCACAGATTTGATTACATGAGAGGCGATCTAAATCCTTTAACATTTACTTGATTTTAGCCCATGCTCATATAATTATATAATATTTCCATGTCCCTTGTATCTCTTTCCCTTCCTTGGACGTGTGATAGCATTCATAGCATTTTTCCTGATAGATTCTGTAACTGAATTATATTTTTATTGGCATTTGTTATTTAACAATATTAACCAGAGCTACTTAAAGTATATTTAAAATAAAAAATGTGTTGTATGTTTGTTTTGCAGTTTTTTACAAATAATGGAATTATAAGTGTACCTGAAAATACTGAAATACCGTCACACATAATATAGTTACCAGAAGAGCATATTGTCTGGAATAAAGAGACATTTTTATATGGGAGAGCAGCCAAGGTTCTCCTAAATCTGAAGTGAAAAGGAGAAAAAGTAGCTATAGTATACAATAAGAAGGATTTAAATTTAATATGTATAATCCCTTTTCCAAGTCAGTATAAGCTTCACGAGAGCAGGGGCCTTTGCTGTTCTGTTTGCTAATACTGTATGTTTTCAATTCTTAGAAGAGTGCCTGGCACAGAGTAGGCACTCAAAAAATGTTTATTGAATGTTAAAGCCATTTTTAGGCCCAATCTTTGAAGGAATAAACCATAGAGCTTGATTTTTCTGTGGTCTGTAAGTCCTGATTTTAGGAAACTGTGAAGCGAGGCTACTATTATACTACTGATTCCATTGTTGCTTTAGGTCTTTTGGCCATTTGTTTTGTTATATTTTGTTTGTAAGAATTGAAATTTCCAGTTTTTTAAAGTGCTGCAGAAATTTTTTTGTCTTCTTAAATTAGAAAATTTTATGGGCGCCAATTACCTACTCTTTGCATTAAATGGTGGGTGAATGAATTAATTTTTTACAGTTTTTAAAATTGAAGTATAGTTGATTTACAATATTATATTAGTTTCAGGTGTATAACATCGTGATTCAGTATTTTTATAGATTATATTCCATTTAAGTTTATTACAAAACAATGGCTATATTTCCTTTGTGCTATGCAATATATCCTTGTTGCTTATCTATTTTATAAGTAGTATTTTGTATCTCTTAATCCTGTACTTCTATTTTCCTCCTCCCTCCTATCCTCTCCCTACTGGTAACCACTAGTTTGTTCTCTATATGCACGAATCTCTTTCTGTTTTGTTATATACAGTGAATGAATTAATTTTCATGTGTTGTTTTTATACATTGAGAAAAAATGATTACTAGGAATGAATGCTTATTAATATATACAGTTAATAATGATAGGCATTTGCCTCTCCCATCCAACTCTAAAACTTTTATATTTTCTCCTATGGTCTGAATGTTTGTGTCCTCCCCCCAAATCATATGTTGAGATACTAATTCCTGATGTGATGTTACTAGTATGTAGGGCTTTGAGAGGTGCATAAATCATGAGGGTATAGCCCTTCAAATAGGATTAGTGGCCTTAAAAAAGAAACTCCAGAGAGATCCCTAGCCCCTTTCACCACAGGAAGATATAACAAGAACTCTGCTGTTTGGAGAAGAGCCCGCACCAGACCATGCTGGCAGCTGATCTTGAACTTCCAGCTTCCAGAACTGTGAGAAATCAATTTCTGTTGTTTGTAAGCCACTCAGTCCCTGATATTTTGTTATAGCAGTCCAAATGGACTAAGGTGCTTTCAACACTATGCTGTGTACTATACTATGCTTTTTTTCATAAATTCATTTGACCTGGATGAAATGAAATAATAAAAACTTTTTAAAAAAAGCATCTTTTAGGGCTTCCCTGGTGGCGCAGTGGTTGAGAGTCCGCCTGCCAATGCAGGGGACGCGGGTTCGTGCCCCGGTCCGGGAAGATCCCACATGCCGCGGAGCGGCTGGGCCCGTGAGCCATGGCCACTGAGCCTGCGCGTCCGGAGCCTGTGCCCCGCAACGGGAGAGGCCACAGCGGTGAGAGGCCCGCGTAACGCCAAAAAAAAAAAAAAAAAAAAAAGTATCTTTTACCTTTTTACTTAAAAAAAATCTATATCTAACAGTAAACATTCAAAAAATATCAATCAACTGTCGTGTAATCTTTCTTCATTATTATTCTCTAAAGATTTCAGTGAGGATAAATTTACTGGAAATTTAGGCCCAAAGTATCACTCATAGTGTTTAGATAGTTCAAATTTTGAGGAAACATTTAGATGCTATTATAATATCAATATGGTGATATAATTAGTTTTTCACTTATGGGAAATGATTTATCAGATTTTATTTAGGGGGGCTGGGGTTAAATTCTCTATTAAAAATCAACTAACTTAAGGTTTTTGGCCTTTCAATCTGAAATTGTCCCTAGGTAGTCTACCTTGGTAATTAAAAATCTTGTCTTAAATTGAACTTGAAAATTTATTTCACTCCACAAGGGATTGACCTTTATAACTCAGTTGTGGATGTTTCTCTTACGAATTATCTGGTAACCATTCTCAAAAAAGAATATTACCTACCATTGAAATAATAGCTTTATTTTCTTCGCAAAATACCTGGTCTTTTCAATTGAACACTTTGGAAGAAGATATCCCATTGCTTATATGGTCACGTAAATGTCTCCTTTCCATGTTTTTAAGTGAGTTTACCAAACAGAACATTTAAAAAGTAAAGTAATAAGGTGAGGAGGTCAGTGAAAGACCCCACGTCAGGAAAAGTGAGAGGTCGGGGAAAGTGAACTTGAAAGGTGGGTTGGGGGCAAACTGAAGAATTCCTTTCTTTTCTTCTGATTTACATTTTCTTCTTTTTTTTAAAAAATCATTCCTATTAATATCCATATGACTAGCAATGGCAATTAAAATTGTCTTCTTTTAAGTGTTTGGGATGTTTATGTACTTTAACTTTTCCATGCCAAGTCAGTAACAAAATGGCCTAGGATAAAGGATTTTTGATACCAGACTTTTAACCTTTTTGAAGGATCATGTATTAATCATCTAGAGCTACGATAACAAAATACTGTACTGTGGGTGGCTTAAATGACAGAAATTTAATTTCTCACAGTTCTGGAGGCTGGAAGTCTGTGATCAACCAGCATGGTTGAGTTCGGTGAGTTCTTTTCCTCGCTTACAGATGGCACTCACATGGCACTAATCCTATCATCAGGCCCCCATGCTCATGACCTCATTTAAACCTAATTATCTCCCAAATGTCCTGTCTCCAACTACCATCACAGTGGGATTAGGGCTTCAACATATGAACTTGGTGGGGGGCACAGTTCGGTTCAGAGCAGATCATATTGCTTTCTGAATTATATTTAGATGTTATACAATTGATTGGTAGAAAAGGGTCATGGAACTTAATACCTAGATTTGCAGTTTTCTCAGATGAGACACATGAAATAAATTAGAGATTATTTTGCATTCATATTTAATTTAATCCTCACAGTAACACTGTGAGATAAAATACTGTTATTATATATTCATTTCATAGATGAGTACCCTGAAGTTTAGAGAGGTTAAGCAGATGGTATTGCTTGGACTTGAATTCAGGCTTGTCTAATAACAAAGTCCATGGTCCTAACCATTGTGCTACACTGCTGGTCAGGCTAAGGGTTCACAGAGAGAAAAAGGAAAAAAAAAAGTGATACAGAGGAAGTAGAACTTGAGCCTTGTCTCAGGTCTAACAAATTATTTTATACCATAATTGCTTTTGCTTTTTTGTGTGGGGACTATTGTCTCTATTTTTCAGGGTGCTGAGTATTGAAGTGACCTTCCCTGAGAATAGAAAGGAGATAGAAAGTTTGTGGAAACAGTTGGCGTTTTAGAGAATAAGAGATCAGATTGATTACATAAAGTGAAACTAGTTATTGAGAGCTAGAATGAGATTGCTAGGCAGAAGGATACCATTGGGCAGGGATGTGGCATGTTGAAAAATTAGTATTTACATATTTGCTTAAGAAGGTTAATCTCATAAGCACTTTATCCTTTATTTCTGGACTATTTTCTTGTGTCATTTCTTCATCTATTTCCTTCTCTCCACATTTTTTGTGAACTGTTTTAGGATATTCTAGTATTTGGATATTGAATCTCTTAGATTTTCTTATGTTTTGTCAAGTTCCCCATCATTTTGACTTCCTGTTCCATTTTGAGAAGTTATCTTCCAACTGCATTATTTTAGTAATCACATTAAAAACATTTCTAATAACATGCCTGTGTTGTCTACCTTTTGTGTAGATTCTGTCTTTGTTAAATATTCAAAGATAGTTTTATCTTTTTGAAAGTATTATAGATGTTTTATTTTTTCCCCAGGTTTTCTTCTTGTTCCCCCACCCCCTCACTGTTTCTTTCAGATTTTCTTTTCCTGTGTGTTTTTGGTTTTTTTTTAGTCCCTTGTCTTTTGTGTTGCAGGCTGTCTTGAAATGCCTGGTGATCCATGGTAATATAATCATATTTTAGAATGAGTTAGGAAAACACAATTGAAAATTCTGTTTCTGATGTGCTTTGTTCCTGGTGATCTTCACTGTTGGGTAGCCAGAAATTGAGACAGCCTTTATATTGATGGAAAGAAGTGAAAGTTTTTCTCTGGGGTCATTTAGTTTTTCCAGAGGTGAATCTTCCAGTCTCTTACAAGGGATGGGTGGAAAGGGTATGGAGTGGAGGAAGTTTTATGTGGCTACTGGCATCCATGCATAAGGACAGGGAAAGTAGATAAGGGTCCCAACTTTCAGTAAGACACTGAATCCCCCTGTTTTTAACCATATGATTCACCCCTGCCATTTGCTATGCTCATTGTCTCTGAACTTGGAGCCTTCCTAGTTCAGTGTTTTTCAGAGAGTGAACCTCTGATCTCCCATTTGAGGGGTGAGAGGTGGCATTTTGGAGGAATACACGTTTATCTGTATGGGTTAGGGAAAGGCTCTGCTGAAGAGGCTACAGTGCCCTTGTTTAACACTGCATCTTACCTTCTGCCATAGTACTAGAAGCCTCCAGCTGCCGAGTTTCCTAGGGCTTCTGTGAAGCAAACTGACCAGCTCTCTTCAGGTTCTTCCTCTGCAATAGCAGATTTTAATTTTTTCCTGTCTACTTAGTTCCTTACCACTCCAACTACTTTCTAAGTTCCAAAAATTTGTTGAAATTTCTGTTCTCTTGTTGCCTCCTTTTCTGTCTTTCTCTGTTAATACTTTTTGCATTCCTTTGCTGTTATTTATTTTAACAGAAGTTTGGTAGGTTTGTTATTTTGATTATACTTCTTAAACCACCGTATTTAAAAGAAAGAAGAAAAAAATACATCTACCGGATAGAAGAATATTTTATAATTCTGGGGCCTCGGTTGAGTATTACATTCTTATCGTATGCCATGATTATAAAATTTTGGTCAGACTGATTATTTCTAGCTTGTGGTGTCTTTACATATTATTATATGTGATAAAGATTTTCTTCTCCATGACCCACAGAAAATCCTTTACTCACTTCATTTTTTACCTGATTGAACTTAATCAACCTTTAAGACCCTGAAACATCTAATTGTGGGAGAATGTGTAGGTAGAATTAGATGCACTTTCCTTTACCACAGAGCTTATAACTCTCTGTGTTTGCAAAATACACCATGAATGTTAATGAACCTAAATAACATACTAGGAAGTGGTCTTCCTCTGTAGATGAGAATAAAGGCTTTTTAATCGATTCATTTTTCTTTTGTTTTTTTCTGAAGCTCTCTAGAATGTTGACAGGAAACAAAATAAATGTGTAAATTTCCAAAGCAGTATTTTTACCAATATTTAGCATAACTCTGTTTGCCTAGAGGGTGGATGAGGTAGAAAGTGTGAGTGTTTCCTTCTATTTTGAGCGTGCTCCACATTAATTTATCAGATTTTACTCTTTTTCTTTCTTAATATCTTAGTTAGCACATATTTAGTTTTATATTTTCTGCACTCGATGTATTGCACTGTTTTCCCTGGATGTATGTGAAGAAATAAAAGACAAAATGCCTGCACTTTGAATTTATTGTCCACTTGGAGAAAACTCACCATAAACATATGAGTCACTTGAGCATTCTGTGGCTGGTAAGGGAGTAGAGGAAGAAGCTTATTTTTTTTTGAGAGGGTTATAGCAGGAAAGTAAGAATAAGTAAATTGAATATGTGGTTGTTTCTTTTTTATATTTGTTAGTTCCTTTCATTTTTGGTTAAATATTAATGGGGCTAAGAGGGGACCCAAGAAAGAAGATGACAGGGGGAGAGGACAAGGATTAGCGATAGATTCTTAGGAAACTGGAAAGATGGAAAAGAATAAAGGTCACAGGTTGAATAGTTAGTTAGGGAATGATTATGGAAAGAGATTCATTTTAAGCTTGGTCTTGAAGGAGTTAATGGATTAGACTAATGAATAGGTTGTCAGGGGTCTATTAGAGAATAAAAGAAAATAAAGTTAAGCAAGATTATACAGGAATTAACCAATTCTGTATGGGAGACAGAGGTCGGTTTAACTTGTATTGACTTATGAAGATGTCACATGTGTAAGGAAAGTAAATGGAATAATGAATCTATTTTAGGAAATTTTACTCTAAAAGCATGCAGGGCCCTACAATTGCTAAATTTTGAAAGAGATTCTTTTTTGCTTTTTCTTAAATCTTACATTTCTTACTTTAAGAAAAACCTCAATAATTAAAAAAAATGAACAATTTATTCTTTAACCTGTGGTGTTTTTTGACCCTTAATGATCTCATTTTTTCTTTCCTCAGAAATGTTCATTCTCTCTCTTCTAGAGCATATAAAAATGCTGAAGTAATTTTATTATCAATTAACAAAAATTAGTCACTGTTAATGGATCCTGAATGTTCTCTCTTTTTCTTTTATGTCATAAAGATTCCTAGAAAGAAGAACTTTACTATCATGTACATCTTCTCTTTCTATATCCTCACTTCCAATTCATTGTTTTCTATCCTCTCCTACTCTGATTTAATAAAAAATAAAGTAAAATGGTACAAGTAGCTAGATGATGATAATTTAAATTTAAGACCTATGAATGAAACAATATAAATATCATTTACCATTATGAATCATTTGAACCACATATTCACATTAGTATTTCATATAAATTTATAGATGATTTCTACTGTGTCATGGCCTGCGATAGGATCTGAATCTTCTGCAGTTCCTGAGTGATCATTTCTAGTTATGTAATGGGTAAAATACATTCTTTTGCTGTGTACCACCTGCCAACTCAAACTTGTCATAAATCATTGCTTTTGCAGCTTACTTGTTAATACTTTCTTTTCTTATGGCACATCCTGTAGAAATTCTTTTAGTGATGACTTGAGATCTTATGTATTTGTCTAGGATTTTATATTTCTGGTTTTGTCTTATATCCAGTGTTGCTGATAAAATCCTGATAATTTGATTTTAATTCCTTTGTATGTAATCAACCCTTTCTCCTGGTAGTCACTTGGATTTCCTCTTTATCCTTCATGTTCTAAAAATTTCACTATTCGCTGTCCTAATACAGGATTTCATTTATTACTCTTTTCTTGAAATGGTCTTACCCTCATAAATCATCTTCTCCTTGGTTCTCATTTTCCCCCCATCCATTTTCATATTAGAGCCATAGTCATCATTCTAAAATTTGAAATCTGCTCATGTTATCCTTCTGACTAAAAACCTTTGTGATAAACTGTCCCCACCCCTGATTTGGTTATAGACAGGGTTTTCCAACTGTGTGACAAGAAGCTGACCAGGTCAGTTTTCAGATTCTCCAGCACTCACCTGAAATAAGGAGATTCCTTTTCTGTTTTATAGTTGGGCTCCCATGTATGTTTATGTCTAAATAATGATTTCTTTGTTTTAAAAGAATTGAACAACAATGACCTCTAGGCTGAATTCCATACTCCTTAGCTTACCATACAAAGCCCTCCATGCCCTGGCCGTTGGGTTCCTCTCCAGCTTTGTCTTTATCCTTGTCTTAGTCTGTTTGGGCTGCTATAATAAAGTACCATAGCCTAGGCACCTTATGAACAACAGAAATGTATTTCTCCCAGTTCTGGAGGCTGGAAGTATGAGATCAGGGTGCCAGCCTGGTAGAATTCTAGTGAGGGCTATTTTCTGACTGCCAGCTTCTCATTGGTAATGTCTCTTCACATGGTGGAGAGCAGAGAGAGGAAGCAAACTCTCTAGTGACTTTAATAAGGGCACTAATTCCATTCCTGTGAGCTCCACCCTCTTGATCTCATTCTAATGCTAATTACCTCCCAAAGGCCCTACCTCCTAGTACTGTTAAACTGGGGGGTTGGGTTTCAACATAAATTTTGCGGGGGACACAAACATTCAGTCCATAACAATAAGGTATACTGTCCATACTGAATTACTTGCTGTTGCTTAAATGGTGTTCTGGTCATCTCAGCAAATGCAAAGACAGCATCCCTTTTATGTGGAATGGCTTTTCCCTATTTTAGTAATCTGACAAACTCCTAGTCTTTGATATAGAGTTTATATGCCATTTATTTTTGGTGAAGTTTTTCATAATCCCGAATGCCACTTTCTACTTACCAAATATCCCTTCTGCTATAAGCCTCTCTAGAGCCTGTTTCCACTATACTCACTGTGATGATATGTACTTTTAGAGTGTGAACTTTTTGAGGACAGGGTCAGTGTCTTGGTCATCTTTGTGTCTCTGGAACCTAGTAATATCTGATTCATAGAAGCTATTCAATAAATGTTTATTGACTGCATGGATGAAAGGGTTAGGGATCATTAGGTAAGTACACTTGCTACTGTTGGAAATATTTTTGCATATGCACATTATACAGAAAGTGAAAGAAATGTATAAAGTGTGTTTGAGTAATTTTAAATTTTCTATAAGTTTAGGCATCTTCAGCCTGTAGAATTGCTGTTTATAGGAGCAATGCTGTTGATACCAGGGTTAAAAACAAGCAAACAAAATAACTGAAGTAAGCAAATTATTGGTCTGAAAATCAGTTTGTTTTAATGAGTCTTTAGCATTTTCTATGTTACTTTTAAAACAAAGATTCTTGTGAGTCACTGTTTAGAAAACTTAATATTAGAAAAAAAGTTTGCCTTTCTCCTGAAGATTTGAAATGCTTATTTTTATCTTATGGTTCCCCCCCGCCTCTTTCTCTTGTCTGTCAGAAGGCTTAAAAATTAAGTGAATTGTACACTTGCAATAACCATCCAGCTCCAGTCCTAGACCATTATCTCGTCTCCTTGCCCTCCAGCCCTTTTCTCCTGACCACTTTCATTGTAACTGCTGATTTTTTCTTCTCATTTTATTTTTAAATATATTATATTTTAAAATTGTGAGTAGTCTTTTTTTCTTTTTTTGGAAGTAAGAAGAATATAAATTAAATGTACATAAATCTGTGAATAAGGGTAGGGAATTATTTCAAATCAGGATTCAAATCTGTTTTAATGTTTCTTTAAATCACCTATGAATAAATGGACAATGCCTAATTCTTTTTCCTTATAGTTCAGAACCAGTTAGTTAGGAGGGTACAGAATGGATTTACTATGGGATGTGCCAGAGGTCAGAGTGTTTAGGCATTTAGATGAGTACTATGAAGAGAGAAAAGTCCACTTATGGGATGATGTCACTCTTACCCCAAATAAATAATTAGATGTTATTTCTCTCTGGATAAAGCACATATCCTCCCTGTTTTAGACTTTTTCCTCATGGAAAGCTTTCTCTAACTTTGAAGAATATTTGCTTTTGACACAATGAAGAATATTTGCTTCTGACACAATGAAATAGAAATCTGGGATGCACTGTTGCTGTTATGACTGTTTTATTTAAGGCACAATAAATTATGGTGAAAGAAAAAATAGTTTAAATGTCTCTTTCACATGTATAGATGAAAACGTATTACACCTTGCATATATTAAGCCTGATGTCCTAGTTTTCCATGGTAGGACTCAGGATCAGGAGCTGTTTGGATTATGTAGTTTTGTTTTCTCTTTTCATTTTCAGCTAAAGCGCTGCAGAGAATAGGAGGTTGTTGGTGAGATATCAGTGGCAGTATAGGGTTGCTTTCTGGAGTCATTATGAATTAAGAGCTAATGGGTAGCTTTCTTTGATAGCTCGTTTATAATTGAGTACAGATAGATGAAAATCAAACACAAAGGGAACTCAATTTTATCATTAATTTTGACTTTGTTTAATGGATAATTTCTGGGCACCACAGCAGCCTTCCTAATTTGTCTGTGTATGATGAAGAAACTAATCATACACAGCTCAGAGAACAAATAACATACGTTTCCCAAAGAGGTCACCTTCAGAGACAAGCACAAGGGAAAAAAACCCCGCAAACCTGTTGATTTCTTCCTTTTCTCCTATGTTTTTTCTCCGTTTACTTTCTTTTAAAAATGCAGTACGTAAAATAATTTCATAATTTAAAATATGCAGTGATTGACTATCCAGAATTTATAGCCTAAACTAGGCTATAAATATAATCTGGTTTGTTCCTTGTAAAAGGCTTCCTTTCTTTCTTTCCTTTATCGGATAGCCCTTACTATGTACCAGTTACTATTTTAAATATTACAAATATTAATTTATTTAGCCCTCATAACAGCCCTATTGGGAAAGTCCTATTATCAATCATCCCCATTTTTTCAGATGAGGAACTGAGGCACAGAGAGATGACATAATTTGCTCAAAGTCACATAGCTAGCTGATATCTGGCAGAGCTGGAATTCAAACCCAGGAAATCTGGCTATAGAGGTTGTGTTCTTAACATTATGTTATGTTGCTATAATATATTAGTTCATTTACAGTTCCTGTGATTTCCTGATAACTGTTTAAGAACACCACCAAGCATAGCCTTTGGCTAAAATGATAAACCTTTGCAAATCCTAATCTGTTTTTTTAGAATACATGTTTTCCTATGAGCAAGTAGCAAAGACAGTAATGCATTTGGGAGCACACAGAAAAGAATTTGACATTGTTTAATTTTTAGGAATATTCAATAGAACATATGCTATACGTAATATATATATTTAAGTATACACAAACACATTTGTACACACATGCACCCGTGTATATTTTATTTTATACACGTATATATATTTTATTTCGTCAAGGACCAAAATAACAGTGTTTGAATAAAGATAGATGATTGTTTCTCTTTGAAGTAAGAGTCCAAGTCAGTAAGTGCTTTGTGGACAGGCTGCTTCTGCTACATGTGTATGTTCAGACCAGGTTCCTTACATCCCATTGGTCTTCTATCTCCAAGTATGTTATCTGTATGATAAACAACACTCACCATCTCTCTGTGTTTCCTGCAGAAAGAGGAAAACAAGGTCAAGGCATTCTCTTTTAAGGATGTGAACACATCATTTATATATGCATCCTTTTGGCCAGATCTTTGTTACATTGGCTATCCTAGCTGCAAGGAATGTTGGGAAATGTGGCTTTAGCTTTGGGGCCATTTGTCCAGCTAAAATTCAGCAGGTTCTGTCTTATTTAAAGGAAAATAGAGGGTTTATTTTGGAATACAATTAGCATTTACTGCTATAGCCATTTAAAAGGAACTTTTTAAGGAAGAATTAACCTTGTGCTAGAAACTCTTTTTTATACTTCTCAGAACAACTGTAAGTAATGTATCCTTTTTTTAATTTGTTATGCTATAGAAACACATTGTTTTAAAACTTTTATGATTTAATTCATTATAACAGAAAAAGTGTGGTGTTCTTAATAATAAAAAAAGAAAATTTGGAGGATAGCTGATAATATTAATAATATACACTCAAGGATATAACTAGTATTATTCATAGAGTGCAATCATAATGGTATACTTTTAGGTCATTGCAAACACCAACATTAAACAAATAAAATGAAAGTAAAATCCTAAAGCCATCTGGAATTTATTAGATATTATGTGAGGCTTAAAATTGTGCCATTTTTGAAGGATGTCCAAATTATCATGAAGTGCCAGTCTCACTTTTAATGCTATTTTAAGTTTGACAACAATTTCTGCACAAAATAAGAGTAGGATTTTAATGAAAACAACTGCATGTAAATATAGCAGTGTGAGATGTAAAAGCGTACTGAGCAGAATTAGCAACTAGGCTCTAACCTGGTTTGTTTGTTTGTTTTGCGGTACGTGGGCCTCTCACTGTTGTGGCCTCTCCCGTTGCGGAGCACAGGCTCTGGACGCGCAGGCTCAGCGGCCATGGCTCACGGGCCCAGCCGCTCCGCGGCATGTGGCATCCTCCCAGACCCGGGCATGAACCCGCGTCCCCTGCATCGGCAGGCGGACTCTCCACCACTGTGCCACCAGGGAAGCCCTAACCTGGTTTTCTTGAGTAGCACAATTGAGAATGTAAACCAACCACCTCTGTGACAGAAAATTCATAGGACAGCTGGATGGGTACTGTTGAGATACCTAAATTTAAATTAGGGTTCAAGAAGAACGATTTCCCTTCCCTTCTTAAAAATGCTAAATTGGTATTGGCTCTAATCATTTATTTTTTGTGTTGGTGGTGAGCATTTTTGAATACACATACTTAAATCTTCACTCTTTTTTAAAAAATAAGTTCTGTAGGAACATCAGATAAGGAAAGTGTGTGAGCCAGCATTTATGTGTATAGTTGTAATAATTAATGAAAGTGATTTTCAAGATATTTACACAGTATTAGAAGAGCTTTAGAAAGAAGACTGCTTTTTAAAACTAGTAAGTTGGTTAAACATTTTACGTGCAACCATTAGTAAATGGAATCTTATTAAAATAATTATATTCTCAAAATCTATCCTTTCTAAAAGATATTTTAGGATAAAATTATTAAATATGGGGAGGACAGAAGCACCTTAAAATGTTTCAGTTATATCCTTGAGAGAATATTTTTAACAAAAATACTTTTGGTAATTTTTATATCCTCGTAGGAGACCTGTCAGCATGCTTGTTTTGGCCTCTCTGTTCCTTCACCTCCTCTGCTCTAGGGATCTTGCCCTTCTCCCAACTCGGTTTTACTAAGTTGCATGATCCACAGGCATCCACTGCTGTGATCATACTGTAGATTTTGCCTTTATTCGTAAACCCTTCATTCCCCATGTTTTTGGACTCACACGTCCAAAAAACCCTGTGTAGCAGTATCCCGAAGCACTGGTTCTCAAACTTTAGCTCATATCAGAAACACCTGCCAGCCTTGTTAAAAGACACACCCCAGAGTGTCTGATCCAGTAGGTCTGGGATGAGTTTGAAATTTTGAATTTTCACAAGTTCCCAGATGATGCCAGTGTTGCTGGTTCAGGGACTATAATTTGAGAACAGTTCAGAGGACTCTGTTATTGCTTAGCACATCCATTAGTTGATAATGCTTTAAAAAACAGAATTGTGTCCTCAAATCTTGTTTCTTTTTTTTTCTTTCCTGTTTTGTTTGTTTTGTTTTGTTTTGTTTTAATTTGTAGATCTTGAGGTCCCTTGCAAGAACATGTTCGTTTTATTTTGACTAGTTGTATACAGCTGTTTTAATTCTAACAAGGAAGAATATGGGCCAGGTGCAATAAAGGGGTACTTGAACAAGACTTTATATTTCATTTTGCTGAGCAGAGAAATAAGTCATGGAGACCTTTCTCAGCCCTTCTACCCCAATGCAAGATTAGGATATATGAATTCATGTAGTCACTTTATATTAATTAGGTTCTAGGAGTCCTGCTACAGCAATTTTCTTAGATGCAAAGCATTGGAGATGAAGTTGGAATTACCATGTCAATGTTTACTAATTTTATTTTTAATTTTTTTTAACTTTTTATTTTATATTGGAGTATAGCCGATTAACAATGTTGTGATAGTTTCAGGTGCACAGCAAAGTGACTCAACCATACATATACATGTATCCATTCTCCCCCAGACTCCCCGCCCATCCAGGTTGCCACATAACATTGAGCGGAGTTCCCTGTGCTATACAGTAGGTTTTTGTTATACTTTTTAAATATAGCAGTGAGTACATGTCAATCCCCACTCCCTAACTATCCCTTCTCTCCACCCTTCCCCGCCCCCCCGCTGGTAACCATAAGTTCATTCTCTAAGTCTGTGAGTCTGTTTCTGTTTTGTAAATACGTTCATTTGTATCATTTCTTTTTAGATTCCGCATATAACTGTTATCATGCGATATCTCTCTTTGTCTGACTTACTTCACTCAGTATGACAATCTCGAGGTCCATCCATGTTGCTGCAAATGGCATTATTTCATTTTTTTATGGCTAAGTAATATTCTATTGTATATATGTACCACATCTTCTTTACCTACTCCTCTGTCGATGGACATTTAGGTTGCTTCCATGTCTTGGCTATTGTAAATGTTTACAAATTTTAGAGTCCATCTACTAACTTGTTAGCTGGGTGTCATGAAAAATTATTTTGTATAGTGAGTTGGATAAAAAAGACTTTGGAAAATATAAGTTCATTATATGCCATTTATGGCTTTGAGTAAGTTACATAGCTGAGCCTTTTGACTATCCCCCAGTCTGTATTAAAAAAAAAAAATCTAACTAATACATTTCAAAAAATTTCAAAGAAAGAGTACTCAAATAGATTTCAACTTTCTGATTTTTCATATTCACAATAAAGAAATATAGTGATTGTTTTTATTCTCTCACAGTTCATATTTCGTTATTTAAATTTTTGTTCTCTCATAATACATCTGGTAGAACAAATCTCCTTTGAGTGTACTGCTCAATAACACTCTTCAGTGCAGTACCATGTCTCACTTGAATATCTAATATGTACTTGATACCATGTAACATTACTCCTGTGCACTCTGCCTATTAGATGGCTTTGACATTATGTTGGTGCCGATACTACTTATATTTCAGAGGATATGTATCTCCATGTTCCCTTGACTGGTGATAATAGCATAATAAATACAAGCATGGACTCCAACCAGACTACCTGTGTTCACTTGCTGTTTCCAACACCTGCTAATGGTGTGAACTTTGGCTAATCATTCTCTTACCTCAGTTGCTTCTTCTAAACTGGGAATAATAATCATACTTACCCCCTAGAATTGATGGGAGGGTAAAAGCACTCACAACAATGCCTGGTACTTAGTTGATGCTCTGTAATCTCAACTATTTTCTTTTCCACACACATGTGCAGAGGCCATGTTTATTTAGCCTTTAATTCTCACACCTTTGTAGACTTCGTGAGCACAGGCCAAATATTTTATAAATTTGCATAATAAGCCAGTATCTGATGAGCCTGTAAATCAGCATTATCTCCCTCCCTACAAAATGCTCTGTTTCCTGAGATTCAGCTGGTGTGTTCATGGGATTACTCCACCAATGTCTGAAAATTCACAAGAGTGTTTATAGAAAGTGTGTGCTTTGCCCAGCACTTATTTATGTAAAGAATTTTATGTGCTTTTGAACATTCATTTTCTTAACTCAAAGCTTACAGTTTAAGAATCTTGGAACTATGTATAAAATCTCTGTACAACTTTAAAAGAAATCTTAATGAAATGTTATGAGAGAGATCAAGGAGATTGTGAGCCAAAATGAAACTACCACAGTGAAGACGGATAGAGAATCCTTAATGAAGAAAGGAACTGTTGGAAATAAGAAAAGCTAGTTGTTTTGAGACTAATCAAATACAAGGACTATCTGTGAATAATCAATAAGATCTAATCAATGTGAAAAACACGTATCATAGGAAACGTATTAAACTGTGAGCACTGGAATGAACTTAGATACTGTTCTCATACTTTACACATGTTTTTGTCCATCCGATAACCAAGTGAGTCTTTCATATTTTGGTGAAGACATTTCCCATAGTCTTTTCAGTGAACTCCAGCAAGTCACAGGAACAAATTTGGCCGTTTCTGCTTATAACTCTTGAAGTTTGTCAACCATATATAGACTTACCACTTAGTACACTTATTTTGTGTTTCATGTAATTGCTCAAACACACTACACTGAAATTTTCCTAAAACATATTATTTTAATTTATCATAATTTATAAGTAATATACAGATAAAACAAATCTCTTAGGTTAATGAGTAATGGGAATGTATTCTGAAAGAGAGATTCCTTTGCAAAAGGATCCATACCTTTAATATGTTTTAGCCTTATTACAGGGTAATTCACATTCATAAATTGTATACTACCAAGCAAATATTTGCTTTTCTTAGACTAAGTGTTTTATATTGTTTATAAATGATCCTTATTTATGAGGAGAGAGCTTCTACTAGACTTACTTGAAGGATAATAATTTAAATTACACTAAACTTTGAAAGTAACAAATATTTGAAGTTAAGGACATTTGTAGTTTTACTGGCCTAATTAGTTTAAAATAAGATTTTGTTTTTTCCTAGAAAAGTAAATGATGAAATCAATATAGTTTAACTTTTAGCTCTGCGTTTCAACAGTGCCTGTGTTCTTGTGGGCTTGGGCTTGGGGGATGAGGGAAGGTAGACCTTCATATAAACATAAAATATATTCATGTATATACACTCAGATATCATATGTAGTTTTTAAGTTGTTTAATTTTAACAGAAAAAAATCTCTGAACATATTGCAAAAAAATACATATATCTTTCAGTTATATGTGTGAATCTCAAAATCTGATGAGATGCAAGTGTACAACTGACATTTAATATGAGGAATCGAAGCTCATTTTCTCATTTGCAAACCAGTGTAAACTTCTAACTTATTTACCACTCTCAAAGCATCTGCCATCCTCCGGTCTCCTGTAAATTTATAGTTCTTTTACTTTTGCCTTTCTATTACCTTCACATTCAGTTGAGAAATTTAAATGAGTCTACCTCTGTAGAAATCCTCTTTAGGATTTCTTGAATATTATTCTTTTCATTGGTAGCTCAGACCTGTGTTGCCTTTTGTCTAAATTAACTCCTGTGACATTTCCACCACACAAGACAGTAGTTTTCAAAGATAGCTTTGTGTTGCCATCACAGAGGAATAGGGCTCTGTGCTTTTAAACAGCTCCTGATGATTTGGTGGGTTAATTTGGAATTCACTGGCCTCATAGAAATAGCATTGGGCCAGGGGTCAGGTGTTTTGGGTTATAGTTTAGCCATTAGTAATTAGTTCACTGATTTTCTCTCTTGGTTCCTCAGTTTACTTGTTCAATATATATACATATATATTTTATATGTCACAACTAATGACTTCATGAAGATACCTTTAAAGGATGAAAATGATCTAATGATGTAAATCATTATTATTTTTATCTTGTACTTGGCACTTTTTTAGCTGTTAATTCTAAGCTCCTCAGTGTGGCGTTTCTATTTTCTTTATTAATCGAATGATTGTTGTTGTTTTAAACTTTCTTCTGTTCATTGTGCCTATTTTTTATTTGGAGATTCATGTAATCCTCTAGAATCGGGTTTTGTTACTCTCCTTGAATTTGTTTTTTCCACCTCTGGATATCTACTTTATTCCATTCACTTCCTAGAATGTCCCATTTTCTGTATTCTGCCTTTCCAAATCCATTTCCTTCTTCAAAATGGCTTAGAGGTTCCTTCCTTGTTGAAATAACATTATGATTGAACATCAATTTTCACAAAGCCTCAGAACTTAACATATGCTGTTTTTTTATTATTCTCTGTTATCCTGTTCTCTCTGTCTCTATTTGTACATATGTGTAAACGTATGTACCCATACACACAATGTTGTTTTCATAATGAGCATCCTTGAGTCTGCAAGCAAGAAGGAAACTTCTAGATCATCCTTGTCTAATATTCTTGTTTTAGTTCAGAAAATTAAATTTTAAGGAAGTTATAGCTTGCCCAAGGTTATGCATCTCTTCATGTTTGTAAGTCCTGAGCCTACAAAATACCAGCTCCTTAATGCTCGTCGCCAAATAAATGATCTGTTACTTGCTTAAGGTATAAATAAGAAAACATTATCAAGAGAGATGTTTTTATTTGCAGTATTTTTCATGACTATGAATAGTCTTCCAGGGATACTATTGTCCTTTTATGAGTTTAAATTTTTAGAGCATTTCAGTTTGAATTAAAAAATTATTATTTTGAGTGTTCAGTATATTAAAGGTACTATTTTAAGCATTTTATTTGCTTAACAGCTTGTTCTATTTTAACCCTTGCTTAACAGTCCTGTGAGGTATAGATACTATCATTATTCCCAGTTTTAGCTGAAGAAAGTGGATGTTGGCTAGATTAAGTATCTTGTTCGATGTCATAAATGACTGAAACAATAATCAGACTGCGAAGTTTACCTTCTATTTTATCCTCTGCGATATATTGACTTACGTTGAATTTGGGAGAACTGTAGTTAATCAACTCAATCAAACTTTTAAATGTATGGAAACTTGGTGATTTGGCCACATGCTGATTAATAGAAACAAACCATCTATTTTTAAATGTAATTACATAGAGAGTGGATAAAATAAACATGATAAATAGCATCCTGAATAAATAGGTGCCCTGTTTTCAACTGTTTTTGCTTGCTTGCATTTTATATGTAAATGTATATGTGTATGTATTTAACCTAGAGCAGTTTTGCATTCTTTTTACAATATACTTGTCCAGAGAGTGATACCATTGCTTTATCAAGTTGAATTCATTTCTTTGGATTCGATGCTGATGTCTCCTCTTTCGTCACTCATGTATTTTCTTTGGTCATAATACAGCACAAATATTTCTTTTGCTTTGAGCTTTTTAATTCATTGATTAATTTTATCTTTCTTAATTTAGAAACTAGATTATATTCTTATATTTTTCCAAAAGATGCAATGCATTTTTAAAGATTTGATTTAATTTATAAAGTCAGTTTTGTAAACATTGTTTTCAATAGGAAGCTCTCAGGTACAGTATTTAATATTCATATTTTTAATAATCACTGCAGGAAATGGATAGCATTCTGTCTCTAGTTTTTTTTTGAACAATACTAAATCTTATTTTCATATAATAATCAGAACCACAGTTTTTAGTAACCATAACATCTATGGTCTCTGAATCTATGTTTTTTTTCAAAATCTAAGCATTGTGAGACTTCTGTCATATTTTTATTCTCCAATTGAGAGATCCATAAAAGAGTTGGAGCAGCTTCCATTTTATTATTGTGGATCATGATATTTTTCATAGATTTTACTGTGCTCTTTAGGCAATTAAAATCATAAGGCTAAAATAAACACATAATTTAAGTTCTTTTTCTTAAAATTATTTTATGTCAGTAACTCAGTAAATTGTGTGTTTGAATATATCACTTATGTATCCAACTGATACATTTGTGGCAGTGGAGTTATAGCTCCCTCTTTTGGAAAGCCAAGACATGGCATTTTGATTAAGATTAAATTATTCTTTACAGATTTTCAGTTTACATAATTTCTTGAGCATATAAATGTAAAAAGAACATTTTTCTTTGGAGTGGTTTTTCCTTTGGAATTTTAGAACATTAATTAAAAACATTAAACTTCCATATATATATGCACATATATATTTGTTGAGGCTTAAGAACAGTACAGGTCATATGAGTTGCAACCCAGGAAAACTTTATTTTGATATTTGAAATGCTTTCATTTTTATTTAAAGAAGTTAATTTTACTTTTTTTGTAATTATCAAACATGATTTATAATGTATTTTAAAAAAAACAGGACTTAAAACAATTAAGAAATATGGAAAGAAAACAGCAAAGTAGCGTTTCTCAAAATTAATAGCCTAGCTCTCCCTCCTACCATCCACTGTTTTAGTTTTTGTGAGTATTCTTCCTGATCTGTTTCTAGGCATTGATAGACTGTCTTTCTCCTTATCTCTCTGCCTCTCTGTATTTATATGCTTTTTAAGAAAAAATCATAAAAATGTGATTATTCTATGCCTGCTGGTTCTCAATTTCCTTTTTTTCCCCCACTCAATGTATCATGCAAATCTCAAAAAGTACATTACTGTTTTACTTACTTAAATAAACTCCAAACTCATATAGACTGATATATACATAAGCTAGAAATTGATATTTACTCTGACTAAGCGTTCTACCTTGGCATAACTATTATAAAAAGAAGTAAAATCATATTAATGTACTTAATGGATATCACACAAATCTGTTTCTTTTTATAACGAAAGTAATTTTATAATAATTTTGTGCTTTCTTGAGATATCAAGATCAGGGTTCTGCCTTCACTACCATTGTTTAGAATAGCATTTTTGTTTTCTACCCTCTTTGCTGTTTGCAGCTGAGCCTTAAAAATGCTTTAAATTTACCTGTAAATTGTTCAGTGGTATTGAGTATCTTGCTGGACATGGTCTTAGATTTTATTGGGTAATCCTTTGTAACTTTGTCTACAGACTCTGAAGAAGTACTTTGGATTTAAAGATTTTCAGTTAATCATTACCATATCCCAAGATGACTATATAAATGTTATTAAAAAAAAAGGTTTGCAAGAGTCAAAATAGGTTCTTTTACTTTGAAAAGTCTCATGTCTAACATCAATTTGATAGTTTTCATTTGTTTGTTTAATTTTCATAAATTACTTTTAGAACTTAATTATTTAATCAGCTTTCCTAAGAGGTTGAAAATACTACTTCAGCCTATGGAATCTAAATGGAGCTCATACAACAATATGTTCATATATGTGTGTATATATAAATATATATATTACTGGTATGAAACATGGTTGTGAACTGCCTCTGAATTTAACTCTCAGAATAGGCTTTATTTCATATACAAATCAGAATTTAATGAAATAGTATGAATTGAAGAATATACAGGTAATGGCTTTTGTTTGTTGCCTTTGGAAGTAACAATGTCATTGACATATGCATATTTATATTAAACTGGATTTTCTCTATCATTATGCTAAATATTGTTAGTTTATTATGGCCAATTAATTCTATTTCATTAACTTAAGAAGTCACATTTATGAACAGTTATGTTGAGAGGTGTGAAGAGATGATAATAATGAAATAATAACCCATGATGTCTTGCTCTGCTAATTAGTGGGTGATTTTTGCAAACCTCTGTTCATGCAAATATTTTCATCATTCTTTCAAATGAATCTGTAAGTTAAACATGAAAGTACACCTTACTCACCTGTAAATCTTGAAACAAATAGGTAATTTTACTGTGGGTACTTCTAAAAAAATTTCTCATTTTATATTGGAGTGTGGTTGATTAACAATGTTGTGCTAGTTTCAGTTGTGCAGCAAAGTGATTCAGTAATATGTATACCTGTATCTATTCTTTTTCAAATTATTTTCCCATTTAGGTTATTACAGAGTACTGAGCAAAGTTCCTTGTGCTCTACAGTAGGTCCTTGTTGGTTATCTGTTTTAAATATAGCAGTGTGTACATGTCAATCCCAAACTTTAATAAGTATTTGGTTGATGATTAAAGCAGTTATAAGCTATTCTATAGGCATGGTCATTTCTTGAGCAACCATAAGCTGTGTCATAAACAGTTGTTTCTCAGCTGAGCATCAATCCTTTCCATTTGTTCCTGAGACATGAACTCATTTTTAAATTAATAATTCTATCAAAAGTAATTCAAACATCTGAAGAATTAATCCTGTAGGTGCTTTCTTTTTCTTTTCAAAGCTTTTTTTTTTTTTGGTCATTTTAGGCCCAGGTTTGGGCATCCTATACTATCTGTTTTCACAGTGCTGGTACTTTTTAGACACGTCTTAGGAGTTTTCTATTTTCACCCATCTAATCTTGAAATCTGGTCCATTCTCCTCCAATCTTTAGGCCTCCACTTTCCAGGTTCTACCTCCAACTTTTCCTTTTATGAGCCTGCTTTTCCATTTCATTTTTCAAACTTACTTTGCCTCTGCAATATCTCATAATCCAAATTTGGTGTGTTCTTTTCAAATGATGTCCTACTGTAGGGCAAAGCATCTTTCTCGTATTTTTTATGATGAGTAGTGCTTCAAATGCCAGTTTAGGTTCAAATTATCCTCCACACACCCCCAACATTTTATTTATTTCCTCTGAGGATTCCTATGTATTGCCAACATCTGTTTCTTTTGGCATGATAATCATATCAACTCTGCTTATACAATTTAAAATTTTAGTTTGAAACCAAATGTAGAATGAAGAGAATTTTCCCCAGGTAAACACTTTTTTTGTGATTATTTCTCATGAAAAAGCTGATGCTGAATGTATATGTAATTATATATAGGGAGGTACAAATGGAAATTGAGCATGTGAGCTGATTAATTGTGGCATGTCAATCATCTTTTGAGTTTTCTACTGCTCATGCCTATGGAGATAATGCCATTTTGTTAGATTAAGCATCATTCAGGGTTCTTAGACAAAAAAGATTGATCTCCATATGATTTAACTGAAGTACTAGTTTCTTCCTTCCAGATCTTGCATGCGTGCCTCTACTAGATGCAGAAACCTAGCTGCAAGGGAGTGTGAAAAATGTGACTTTAAACTTTCCATCCTGTCTATAATAGGAAGAAATGCCAGAAAATGGTTTGACTGACTGAAGAGCCAATATCATCTACAACTTTGCAATAAAGATTATAAATGGAATTCCTAAGAACATAGTATTGAAAAGACAATCATCCAATTTTAGTAATGGCGTTTAAAGTAGCCATGATAAATATTGTTTTGCAAAATGATTTATGTGATACATAGTATAGAAATTGCGAAATATTTTAAATGATGGGTTGAACTATAGGGTAAGATCAGAAACCTGAATAGATTCACCATACTCTTCACCTTCTTAAGTGCAGGGGAAAATTTTTGATAAGTAAATCAGTGAGGACATTCACGGGTATACTCAGGACCACAGATGAATAAATTTTGAGCTAGCTTGGTTGCCTTTCATGATTGAAAGTTTACAGAATGATTGTTTGAGAATAATTAGGGAGATTAGACTAGGAAGAATGAAAGCAAATTATAAATTATTACTGTATAAGAAATAAATTAAAAATTCAAAGTAGAGATTGAGATAAATTTTATTGCAAAATATGTCTTGTCATTTGCAAAGGTGTTTATTATTTTCAAGGTTTAGAAAATACAGTCCCTGTAACTTTAATGTTAGTTTTCTTTCCTGCATGATAACTTTTTAAAAATAAAAATCTATCCTTTATTATTGGAGCACTGGTCCCTATAGCTACTTTGTCTTTTGCTTTCTCAGGTCTAGCTTTTATCTCCTAAGCTACTAGACTGCAGCTCACAGAATCAGAATCAAGGGTGACAGGTAGGGTGGTGATAGTGGATAGAAATAGGACTCGGGCATCTTTATTTTAAAATATTTCTCAGGTGGTTCTCATTGCACAACCAGAGTTGAAAACTGCTGTCAAAGACACATATAAAAGTCTAATATTCTTTTACTGAATTCTGGGGGAAATGTTCATATTCCAACCATGTCACAGTTCAGTGTATACAAATCAGTTTCTACAAGTGTTTAATTCCCTCTGTTAAGGTCACAAGGGAATGTATAATACATTTTAGAGAGATAACTATAAAACATATTCTTTTTCTCTTTCTGTTTTAGTGCTTATAGAAGTGAATCACAGGTATCTAGAAAATTAGACTGTCCATAAATATCAGTTCTCTGATTGCGCCCTTTATGTGAACATCGATTCTAGAAATACTTTAAATGTATTAGCAGACTCTCTTTTTCTTATATCCATGTACTGTGAAATATCTTGCATTTATTTTACAATCTTTTATTCCTTTGTCCTTCAGTGTGGGCATAGTAGATTTTAAATATGATTATAAAATCTGGAGAATTGAACACTTTCATTTTTCTTTAGGAGTATTTTTTTTAATAAAAGTATTTCATACTTTTTCCTTCTAAATTATGTAGGCATTAATTCTTTTTTAAAGAGAGCTTTTGTTTAGTATTTGATCTTTTAATGCTGTGCCAGAAAAAGGAAGATTATTACATTTTGTGACTGTTAAGGTGAGTATTATTTTTGGTTATATTTAATAGAAGTATTTTCACTTTGGCCAAGTAATAATAATGAATTCAAATAATAATGAATAATGGTATACCTACAGGACCTTTTTCTTGTGATAAAGTACATACTATATAATCTTTTATGATTTAAATATTTACATTTAAGCTGAATTCTTTTATTGAATAGCACAGTTAAATGTGTGTTAAATGTCAATATGAATTTTAACCCTCTTCAATTTAAGGTTTGTTTTCTGTTTTTTCCCTCTTCATCTTAACATCTTTCAAATACGCCAATAAGCTATAAATTTCTCCAAGTGACTCAGTATGCCCCCGACTGGAAAAAAAAAAAGTCTCATGGATATATGTGTGTGTGTGTGTGTGTGTGTGTGTGTGTGTGTGTGTGTGTAACGTATATACATACACATATATATTATATATAATACTTATTTTATGAAATATATATGTATATATTTGAAAACAGTGAACCATAGGTCACTGCACCTCAGCACGTGGTTGTTCTCTGAGCCTTATGCAGAAGTCAGGTGGGTAATTCCTTGTTTTCTGTTTTTTCCCTCTTCAGTCTGTTCATCTTAACATCTTTCAAATACGCCAATAAGCTATAAATTTCTCCAAGTGACTCAGTATGCCCCCGACTGGAAAAAAAAAAAGTCTCATGGATATATGTGTGTGTGTGTGTGTGTGTGTGTGTGTGTGTGTGTGTGTGTAACGTATATACATACACATATATATTATATATAATACTTATTTTATGAAATATATATGTATATATTTGAAAACAGTGAACCATAGGTCACTGCACCTCAGCACGTGGTTGTTCTCTGAGCCTTATGCAGAAGTCAGGTGGGTAATTCCCTGACCTGTGTGCTTTATTGACTGCACTGTCAGAGAAGTTTCCCTGCTTCTCCAGAGAGCTTGTCACACTTGGAGATCAAAGTTCATTTGCTGTTCTGTGCCTTCACTATCTACATAAGATGGAAATATCTATGTTTAATAATTTAAATAACACTTCAGCTACGAAAGTTTAAAGTAAATAGCTCTGTTGTGAAGACTCCTATTATTTACCACTACTTCTTCCCATCATCACTATCAGTTAACAAGAAATTATCCAAATGCATATGTTGAGTTTCATATCTCACATGTAGTCATGTTCTATTTCCCATTATACTGTCTGCTTAATCAGTTTCTCATATGATGTGTGTACTATGTGTTTCCTAATTCATACATACATATTTGTAGTTCTTCCCCTAATACCACCTGCACCTGGCGAAATATGTGACTTTTGTGGAAGAAAAGAGTGATAGTGTTGCACTCTGTATTATGAAACCTTAATTTATAAAGAATATTTAAATGTAACTTTGAATTCTTTTCATTATTAACTGTTTTCTTTATTTAATAGTTGTTAATTATATTCTTAGAGATAATCTCAATGTATATTAAATATATAATTACGTGTTTTCTCAAAAGATCTTATGATTTTTTAGAATTACATATTCTGTATGTAGTTCCTGGAATTTCTCTAGATTTCCCTTAAGGGGTGAATTATTTCTCCCCCAACCCTCACATTTTATATTTTACTTCATTGCAATAGCACTTAGAGTGATTGCTTAAGAATCATATTCTTTTTTTCAAATGATTCAGTTTATCACCATACACACTTTTATAATTATACCTAATGAAATATTTTAAAGAGAGTTTTAACTCATCTTATGATAGTACCTTTCCCATCTAGCGCTTCTAAAAATACTTTTTAAGATTTTTTTTTGTTGGTGTTATACCAGATCATAACTCTATTTACTTAATAGAATTCTAGCCTTCACTGCACAAGGATGAGTCTCTTTGAAGCACACTTCTTCAGTAATGAAAACTCACTGATTTTTTCCCCTTTTCATAGCTTTTTTCTTTTATTACTATATTGATCTTTCAATATCTTGGAAGTTTAAATCCTATATTTTTATATCATGTGTAATTCATCTGTTTTCTCATCTAAGACACCTAATCAATCTTTACCTGATTACACCATTTCAGCATTGTTCCTATTCTTTTCACTTAGGAGTAGTTATTCTCACTTGTTCAGGGATATCATTTTCAATGCCTGCATCCTAAATCTCACATAATCCCTTTGGATTTTGTCTTTTTGTAGTGACCTCACTTTATAAGGTTTTTGTTCAGGTAATGTACTTGAATTGGAGCAAACACTTTATCAGTTCTACTTAGTTGTTTCTTTATTTCGTTAAAGATTTTCCTCAGTCAAAAGACAGAAACAGAAAAAATATTATAGTTGTAATACTTCTTAACTAGACTAGAAGGTTGGGGACCTGGGATGGAAACCTATGGGAGTAATACTGCTTTTTATAGGTACAGGAGCATCTGTCTCTCTCAATCATTCTAAATAAGGACCTGCTTTTAGAAGAAGCAGCTACTGATCTCCATTTATTTCTTTTTGGCAATATTCTGCAGTTTCTTCTCTCCCTTGTGTAAGTATTACAGAAGTGAATGTTTATATCTCTGTAATTCTAATTGTTGTTAAATCAGGAGTAAAGTAGCCATGAGTACTATACCTCAAAATTAATCTCTTTTTATTCCATACATTGGTGTCCTTTATGCAAAAGTTTGATATAATTTGGTATACTTTTTGTCATGTTACAAATTTATTTTTCATAGCTAGTATACTTAATCTTTTCTTTTAAGGAAAGTTTTTTTTCTTTAATTAGTGGCTTCGTTTTTGTTAGTGAAATCCTTTAACTCTTCCTAATCAAGCTGTTGTTATAGGATTTAACCTTGGAAAATTTCTTATTAAAGAAGAAAAAAACCTGAATTGTGATGGCATGTTTTAAAATAAGAAATTTTATACAAAGCAAAAATAATGGGAGCCAGTGAAAATACATCAATAGGTTATGTTTTTTTTCATCAATAGGTTATTGCTTTTGAAGTTCAACTGATTTGTTTCTTTTCTTCATCAAGCTACTAGCAAGGATATTGCCTTTTCTTTCTCTTCTTTTGGATAGTGTCCAGTATCCAAAGAGCTTAGGGGGCTTAATCTAATCACTTAATCTCTTTTTCACTTCCCTCAGTCCCTGAACATTGTAGATGTAAAGGACATCACCAGGATGTTACAACTTTTTATGATAACTTTATATGCACATGGCTTGTGTCAGGTTGTTTGTTTAATTGAAAATTATGAAGTAAATTATGAAACAAAGATGGAGACCTCCAAAATGTATGAACTTTAATATCTAGAAAAAATTAAATGAAATTTAAAAATTTTCAAGAGACAGAGTAATTTTATTTGGTTACTATAGCAGGCTCAATATCTAAATAATGGTAATGTCAATTATAGCTCATATATAACCCATTTATATAATTTTACTGATCAATATATGTAGTTTTAAGAAAGTATATCCACAAAGTGATCATTCGTTTATCAGGACCTTATTATTATCAGAAAACTGCCATGATACTTTTATCGGTTTCTTGGTTTTCTTTTCTCATTAATTGAAATATAAACTCAAGTTCACAATGAAATAAATAGCCTTTTAATATCAGATCGTGTTTCTGATATTCCTAATTAGAAAATGCAGAATGAAAAATTATTATTAGTATTGACAACTGATCATCTATTTATTTAAATAGTCCCATCTCTGCTTTTTTAAATTAATTTTTATTGGAGTTTAGTTGTTTTGCAATGTTGTGTTAGTTTCTGCTGTAAAGCAAAGTGAATCAGCTATATGTATACATATATCCCCTTGTTTTTGGATTTCCTTCCCATTTATGTCGTTTCTTGTGCAATACAGTGGGTTCTCATTAGTTATCAATTTTATACATAGTAGTGTATATATGTCAATCCCAATCTCCCAGTTCATCCCACCTCCCTTTCCCCCCCTGGTAGCCATACATCCATTCTCTACGTCTGTGTCTATTTCTGCTTTGCAAATAAGTTCATCTGTATCGTTTTTCTAGATTCCACATATAAGTGATATTATACGATGTTTGTTTTTCTCTTTCTGACTTACTTCACTCTGTATGACAGTCTCCAGGTCTGTTCATGTCTCTGCAAATTGCACAAATTCGTTCCTTTTTATGGCTGAGTAATATTCCATTGTATATACGTACCACATCTTCTTTATCCATTCTTCTGTTGATGGACATCAGGTATTAGGTAGAAAAAATAGCTCCTTAGCTTCTCCTTATGGAAAATTTAGAGCTTTTATTTGCATCATGTAAAGACTGACTTTTTTTTGTTCAACCCCTGAAAATAATTACATGGGAGTAGGCTAGCAGTAAAAACTGCATATTACAAATTCACTTTTTTGAAGGCCCTCCTATCAGTTCTGAAGCTCAGCAACATTTATTCTGAATGAGTTTGCTTTTCTTGAGAATTGTCAAGGACTTACTTTGTTTAATGAAGGTCACTGAAATGCGTTGGTGTATGTTTGTCTACTTTTTGGGAGTCGGAAGTTAATAAGAGATAAAGTGTGTTATTTAGACTACTCATTAAGATAACTTTTTCAACTCTTTCTGGCACTGACAAGATTTAACTAAATTTAAGTACATTACATTTTATTCTTAGAAGAGTGATTGCCTCCATTTTTTTCTTTATTTCTATATAGTTTCCTATGGTGGTTGCACAAATTTGGTGTCTTTAAACAACATAAATTTTTCCTGTCGCAGTTTTGGAAGCCAGAAGTTAAAAATCAGTATCACTGGGCTGAAATCAAGGTGTTGGCAGAAACATACTCCCTCTGGGGAGAATCTGTTCCTTTCTATTTCCAGCTTCTGGTGGCTGCTGACGTTCCTTGGCTAGTGTCTGCATCACTCCAGTCTTTGCCTCTTTGTAGATGTAATGTAATTTGGTTACATTGCTTTTTTCTCTCCTGTCTATGTGTAAAATATCCCTCAGCCTCCTTCTTATAGGGATATATGTGATTGCCCTCCTGGAAAATCTGAACAATCTTTCCATTTTAAGATCTTTATTTTAATTACATCTGCAAAGACCCATTTTTTTGCCATATAAATTATCATTCACAGATTCTAGAGAAGTAGGATATGAATGTATGAAATGAGAGGCCATTTTTTAGCCTCTGAAAATGGTAAAGAGATTCTTTCTTAAGTAACCTTACTGAATCTTAAAATTGGCCCAAGCAAGGATAACAAACAAACAAAACTGAAAAAAATTTATACTCGTATGTTCTATTTTTTTTTTTTAATTTTTAAATTTTTTTGGCTGTGCTGTGGCATGCGAGATCTTAGTTCCCCCTGCAGTGGAAGCATGGAGTCCTAACCACTGGACCACCAGAGAATTCCCTATGTCCTATTTTTTAACAAAGGTTAGTCATAAAATTTTAGTTGAATTAAAATGAGATTTAAGAACTTCTTTTTAAATTATATTAAGGTATTTTAAAGTTTTAATAATTATATCTATGCATTAAAAATAATGTTTATACTATGTTAATTGTAAATATTAAAAGCACATATTTATTTCTTCAGGATTCTGGTCATTGGTAGAACCATCAGATTCTCCTCTGGAATATCACTTATTTTTCTACTTAATTATAACCTTGTGATTACTTTTTCTAATGCTCTGTATTATTTTTGTCCCACTCACTTCTAAAAATTACTTAAAAGTATTATATGTTCTATACGTATGTATTTCTTTCCCTATATACACACATGTATGTTTTTAGGCACATTTTAAACACACACAACAGAATACTGATATTTAGTGTTGCATGTTGGTATGACTGTACCCATTGTTTTAAAAATATGTACATAATATCAATTATATATTTTACATATTATATACTTATATACATATTACATATAATATCAATTACATTAGATATTATTATATAAATTAGAGGTAATTTAGAAGAGGAGGAGATAACATTGCTTCATAAATTAGAAATCACTTTGATTGCTTATTTATTTTGACCTGTACCCTACTAAATAGTTATCTTTATTAATATTTTTTTCCTTCATAGCATGTTGTTGTGATTTTGGTAGTATAATCTGGGCAAATTGAATTATATTTTTCAATATCTGTGCCTTTTCTCTTCCTCTTCTACACATTCAGTCTTGAAACCCAGAGTTAGATGCAATACCATTTTCCAGAGTATCCTACCACTTCTAACCAGCTGAACACATCCACTGTTTTCATATAAAATTGTTGGCCACCTGAGGAGCATCTTATCTCAGTGATTTTTTGGTCCAAAGGAACAGTAGTCTTTGACAAGAAACATCAAAAGATATTCCTAGATTGAATGAATATACACACACAAACACAATTTTTTAGGTCTTCACTCTTTTACCAAACTGTTTCTTATATTGTATATTTGAGTTTTAAATGTCATTTTCTAAATAAAATTTGACTTCATACAGTTCACTAAGTCAATTTGACTTTTGCACAGGTAGAGGTTTATTTTATTCACTTCTTTATTTAATTTAATAATGTCTTTTGATGTTAACCTCCCATAAGTCAAAGAGATAATTTGGCTCATTAGAAAAGGAGCCTAATGACATTTTTACCATGTTATAAAATGTTATAATTATACAAATTATCAATTTGCCCTACAAAAGTTCATCATGATATTATTTTCATTAGTATATTTCTTTAAAGTGATTTTATATATATTTTTTATTGGAGTGATATGTAGTGATATTAATATACTTTTTATTCTTTTTGGCCGCACGACTTGTGGGATCTGAGTTCCCTGAACAGGGATTGAACCTGAGCCTTCAGCAGTGAAAGCATGGAGTCCTAACCACTGGACCACCAGGGAATTCCCTAATATACTTTTTAAAGTTTTATTTTTAACACTGTGTCAATATATTTAAAGTGTATGTATATACACACATGTATATGGAACTTGGTTGCACAGGTCCACAAATATGTATACAATTGTATAATTCATCTATTTGCAATCCTTATCAGAATACTTATTTTTTTCTGATTTATAGAAGCTCTACAAGTGAAATGAATTGATAACAATATAGAAAGATACAACTGAAAAATAAAAGCTATTAATAATTTCTCTATCCATAGGCAACCATATGTATATATTTACATTAGGAAGATGCAATACATTCTTTTTTATAACTTGAAAGAATTTTCTTGCAACCTTCAATATAATTCAGTGGTATAATTTTTAACAAGCATACACTATTCAGTCATTTACTTTTTTGCTAATAAAAGTAACACTAAGATTAATAGATAAGAATATAGTTCTTTGGCACTTCTCTGATTATTTCTACAGGGTAAACATCTATAATTAGAATTGCTGAGTCATTGAGAATTACTTTTTTTTGAATTTTTGATCATATTGCCAAATTGCTATTTAGAATGTTCCTACTATTTTATACTCATACTAGTAGTGTATGAGACTTTCCGTTTGCTAGTACCAAGTGAACTCTTCTACCCATCAGCTATTAGTCTTAACTATCATTGAAAGATCAATCAAGCTAGCACTTTCTTTTCAATTTGCTATATAGCATGTTCTATTTTGAGGTTGTAAATTAAATGATATAAAGTTTTATCTAAAAAATCTTTTGTCTGAATCTGAACTCAAGAGAGCACAAATTCAGTAAGTACACTCATCTCTCCCCTTTCTCCCCCCTAAAATGTTTCAGGAGCAAAATTTAGTCCAGAAGTTTATATTTTTTACTCACCGGAAGGTCTCTCAAGTTTGGGTTATTTAGATTTACTAGAATACTCTTAGTTGTTATCACAGCAACTTAGGAACAGTAAATCAAAGGCGAGGTAAGGTGGGTACTGTTGGCAAGTGTGTTTATTAGTAAAATCTAAACTGCTATAGCAAAAATACATCCAAAATTCAGGAGCCTAAAGAATTAGAGAAGTGAATTTACCATTTATGTAATGATTACAGTGAAGTGTTCTAGATGTGGTGGGAAGCTTTGTTTTACATATCATTCAATGATCCAGGCTCTGATTTTATTGCTAAGAAAAAAGGAAGGAATTAGATAATTAAAAGTTTCCACCCCAAGAAGCAAAATTAATAAAAATGATGAACAAAAATGTCTAATATAAAACACTAATAGAAATGAAGAAATAGAACTTCTGGTAACAAAAATATTGAAGTCATTCAAAATGAGTAAGTCATCCATTGTCAGGTGTAGGATTTGATTTTGCCGTACCTTCAAGCTCATAAGTTAACCTGTTACTGTTTCGTGGATTCTGGCAGAAAACACAGGACTCCTGAGTCAGAGATAAATGACTTTATTACTCATGGCACAGGATGTGCATCATACTTGCATTAGTTCCCCTTGTTTTCTAAGTCTTATAGGGGTGACACTATAGGGTCTAGATGGATGCTATGCACACAGCTAGTTTGCCTCATAGGTAAGGAGTATTTACCGTGGGGAATCATTTCTTTTATAGCAAGCAGTAAGGAAACCTGTCCATTGTCTTCAAGGGAGACATTATCTCATTCCTCAGGGTTGTTTGCTACAAACACAACTCTGAGAAATGGCCTCTGTCATCAATAGGACCTTATATCCTTGGTGTACTCAGCAAAACATGTAGGTGTGAGAAAGACCCATAGAAGGACTGTTCTTTCCAACTTCCATCACTCAGTACCCTCTGAAGACATTCATGTGTACAGCAAGATAAATAAGTTAATGTTCCAAAGAATGTGGAAATTATATTCAGCATAAGGAAATTCTTCATGTTCTTTGCTTAAAGTTTCAAATATTCTCTCTGCCAGCAGACACCTTGAAAAATACTTATTGGTTCATGATCATCCTTTGAAGGGGTTGTAGAGCCATTTGCAAAAAAGAGAAAAGATAGATGGATGGATTAGGCAGGGTGCTATCCACTGAAAACTGATTTCTGGTATTTTATTTCCCCATAACCTGTCCTGGGTTGATGAGTGAGTAAAAAGCCTTTTCTCAAATATATCACTGTGTGTATTATACTAGAAATTTATGTGACTTAAGGGACATATTTTGGGGGATAAAATACTCCGGGACTGGGTTGATCCTATTCATTCATATTTTGCAATAACTATTTGAATAATAGAAACAGTTGTGATAGGCTTTAATAAGTGGGAGTTATAACTAAGGAGATAGAATTGAGCTCATGTAAGTTAGATGTTCCTTTTCACCACTCACCTGCCCCCTCCACCTTAAATCATGATTTATTCTTTTTCTGTATCTGAAGGAAGTGCCATTAAAGCCTGTTAAGAAAAAGGAAGTGAGCATCAGAAGCTCTGCTTAGCTTTTGGTTCTGCCAGTTGGTGACTTTGGGACTTCTGGCTACTCACTTAATATTTGGGTTATAAAGATTCTCTGGAATCAAGTGAGATATGACTATGAAAGCCCTTTCTAAACTATAAAACATTCTACAAATATTTAATGACCAAGAATTATGCATACTTGAGCTTTTCTCTATTAAAGGAGACCAAAGAATATGTTCTTTCTCAATGCTGAGAGCATATTGATCATTCAGAATTCAGATCAGCTACTGATCTGAACATTTTTTGTCACACTCTACCTACTCTTAGAAGGTTTAATTAATTTAAAAAAAACTTTAAAAAGCTATATTTTAGTCATTTGGAAGCTCTGTTCACTATTTAACCATGCGGATAAATTCAAAGCCCTCTATTCAGTACTAAGTCTAAACTGGTGGATTCCGTAAAAGTTGCCTTTGCATTTTTATTGTTATTTTTTATACTAATAGCAATAGTGATACTGTTGAAAAATAAAGGAATAAATGGTTAAAAGGAAAATGTTTGGTTTCATATGGTAAAACATACTTGGAATAAGGTGTAGAAGAAATTGAGAAGTGGAAAATGTTTGTAGGGTAGTGTGTGTGTTTGTGTGTATAATACAATTATTAGTCAAAACCCATGTTATCATTAATTGCTATGAAAAGGAAAAGGAAAAGATGGTGATATAACTCATCACTTTTTAAAAAATATAGTGGGATCAGTTCCTTCTGTTGATTGATTTATTGACAGTAGCTTCCAATAATATTCATGTCTTTTTCCTATTTACTGTATGCTTACTTTAATTAACTACTATAATGGTTGGTTGGCAATGATGAAAATTGCCAGAGAATCATAAAATATTCAAGCTGGAAATGACTTTAGGGATCATATACCATGGCAGATGAGGAGAGCAAGGTCCACAGAATTTAAACATCCTTAAGGTCACACATCTGGAAGGCAGTTTCGGTTCTTAAGATCATTCCTCCTTTTCTTACTTGTCACAGTGCTCATAGAGTATCATGCGTTATCTTAGAGTTTTGAAAGTATTTTAAGGCAATAATATCTTGTTCTCTTTTTAGGTTATTATTAGGAGTAAAAGTGGAGAGATCTTGTATCGTATTTCACCGTGGGCAAAGTATGTGACTCGTGATGGTGATAATGTGAATTATGATTGGATACACTGGGATCCAGAACACCCATATAAAGTGAGAACAACAACTCTTTAAATAAATGCATGTTCCAGTATTTCTAGGAAAATTAATTTTTACTTTTATAACTTTTATTGTAATGTTCAACTTCTCTCTTCACCACCGGTTTAATATTTTACATCATAGTGTACTCGTTTGCTATATATATACATATATATGTATATATATATACATATATATGTATATATATATACATATATATGTATATATATATGAGTCTATCATCTGTAGCCAATAAAATATAAAAGTGAGTTTTTGTTTTATCGTGTGTTTCTGAAGTTGTGGGTGGGGGAAGAACACTAAATCTCTATGTACTGACCTATAAGGGATACTGATTTTAAAAAAATTTAACTACAATTTCTGATTAATCGAAGACTCTCCAGTGGTGTAATATTTCTCACTGTCATGGGCTTGAAGCAGGATCAATGTCCTTAGGAACAACGAATATTCAAGACGTCTCATGAATGTATTAATTAGGGTAATTTTTAAGGCTGTCTTATTGATAAGAGTTATAGGTATCTTGGAGCTCACTTTTCTGTCCTTTAAGTTATTGAAACTTGTTGATAAATGCTTTGCATTTAATAATTATGTATGCAGTTCACAGTTCTTATGTTTTCTCTAAGGCTTAGGCTCAGAATACATCTTCACTCAGTGATAAGGCATAAGCCATCGCATGACTACTCTTTTCAAATAGATCTATTACCATGATCCTAAAAAGGATTTTTTTTTCCAAAAGAAAGTTTAATGGAGGCAGCCAGTGCCTTTTATACGTGAAAGTAGTTTCAAAGTGTTTGACTGAGTTAATTCGTCATTTCATTTAACATGCTTAATCTGTTAGTGTCATACCTGCATTTTTAGTTTAATTCTATATGTAATTTTAATATTCTGTAGTTTAAGCATTCCAAACCAAAGAAGCCAAGAGGTCTACGAATTTATGAATCTCATGTGGGAATTTCTTCCTATGAAGGAAAAATAGCTTCTTATAAACATTTTACATGCAATGTAGTACCAAGAATCAAAGACCTTGGTAAGTAATAACTGTGATTTTTATTCAGATAAAATTTTAATGAGTCTGTTCTCTTATTAGAGAAGCTAATTACAAGTGTCTCTTTTTTTGTGTTAAGAGATTAAATATGTAATAGAAATGCATGTTATTTTAGGCTTCTCAAATTGCCCTGTAATAGTGATAGCATAGAAAAGAGAAATGGAATAAGATAGAACATAAGAATTCAAGATATTATTCCAATTTCAATTTTAATTTTAATGTGAAATGATGGCTTCCAAAATTATAGATAAATACGTAAGCATAATTACTTTTCTATAGGAGAGAATTTTTTTCAATTTAAGTGGTCATTGGTTATAACCTGTTCATTTTAGTCTGTTAGGGAAAAAAATCTTACATTTGTAAGGTGACTAGAACTCATTTTGTTTCAGAGTCATTGTATGTATAGCTCCTGTCTGGATGACTTATTAGACAGATATTTGTGGTGCATCTTTCTGTGTGAGTCACATTGGTCTACGTGTTTGTATATTGGACTCTAATGACACAAACCCTGTCTTCATGGGAACAAGCAGGAGAGTGAATAGTGTACGGCTGAATTATTGATTCAGAATGCTTTAGATCTGTTATTTTCTTTTTATAGGTAATGCTTTTTATCATTTCTCAGCATATCAGCACCTGCTCCAGTGGCTAGGCAGGAAGATAAACTACATTTAATTAGTCTGCTTCTGGTAGGCAGTCCACATTTTGGCTAGAGGAAAAGTTTCTCATGGTTGAAATTTTTAGTTATATAGGGATCTTGATTACCTGAGATGGTGAGGTCAGGTTCCAGAAACCAAAATTAATTAAATGTTTGGATAATTTAATATAAATTATATTTAATAAATATTATATTAAGGTTGTTGTACTTGAGATGGCCTCTCATTTCATACTGTAATAAATTGTTTATGACCTGGATCTTGCAGAAGTTTCAGCAGAACAAGGATTTTCTTATTCATCTTTGTGTTTGAATTACCTAGCCCAGTACTCTGACCATAAGTGAGTTTAGGAATGGTTAATGACATAAAATGAATAATAAAAGCTATAAATTGTTACTTGGTCAGAAGAATAATATTGAATACATAATAGAGAAATAAACTACAAACTCTGTATTTTGTGACTAAGTATTATACTTGATTTATATTATTGAGCAGTAGGGCAGTAGTTTATATACATATTTCTACCAGGCCTGATAGAGTTAATTTGTTTCTTTTTTTAACAATAAAGCCAACAGTAATAACTTTTCAACAGATTCTGAATCATGGAGTTTATGTTATCCTTTAAACTTACGAATCCTCAGTTCTGAACGTGAATTCGTAACTGTTCCAATATTAATTATGTACTAAAATATGTGCACAAGAAGTTATATTGACATGAATTAGACTTTGAGAACAGAATAGGAATATTTTCTTTGCATGTTGCAGAAGGCAATTAAATCATATTTGAAAATTTTACCATATTTTACTTTGAAGAAAATGATTTTTTTAGTTTTTTAAAAGACCAAAGTTTCTTCTACTCTGATTATTTGCTTACATTACAAACACATTAATAAATATATTTGTGTTAAGGATTTTTAAAAATACATAGCCTATCTTTTTGAGTCAGTTCATTTGAGTCAATTCATTTAGTGTTAAAGCAAAACATTTTCAGATAGAGAAAGGATGTATGTGTGTGTGTGTGTGTTTGTGTGTGTGTGTGTGCGCGTGCGCACACACACGTGCCCATGGATGACTGTGGAGTAATTTTATAGGTCCTAGAAACAGTGGAAGATGGAATCATTAATGCTGGCTTTATAAAAGCTACCTTGTAGAAAAATGGATTCAGTGGTATGGTATATCTTATGATAGAAGAAAGAGAAATATAAAGAAAAAGGTGAAATAAAAAGTACATGGCCTGCAATCAGTTACTTTTATTTGGCTTTCACAGTCTTCGATATGAATATTACAAGTGCAACTGAAGTTTAGCATATGCAGATTGCCATCTTTAATATTCTAAAGCTAAATTAAGAGTATATTTGCATATCATTTATTACTTATTAAAATGAAGACATTTCAAATAGCTAGACTATAACCCTCAAGAACTAACTGTCTGATTTTGTGTTAGAAGGTCAGATAAGCAAAGATGTTAAAGTAGTAGAACTTTTCAAAATGACCAAATCTAGATTATATGTAAAATTTAATGCCTTTGAACAGGGTGCTGTGTTTATATATTGTTTTCATTACTTTTTAAAAATGTGGCTTTTAATCTCTATTTGACCTTTGCTTATACAGGATACAATTGCATTCAGTTGATGGCGATCATGGAACATGCTTACTATGCCAGTTTTGGTTACCAAATTACAAGCTTCTTTGCAGCTTCAAGGTAAAATGAAAGAAATTATATCCATTCTTGTTTGAACAAAACATTTAAAAACTGAAATGAATTTCTATATTTTGTGTGATGTCTTATAACCTATTTTAGGGTTAACAGAGGTAATAGAAGCTGAGCATTTTCTTTTATTAAGATCATAGACTCTCTTCTCATCAAGCCTTAGAGACTGGCCTGATTTAACATTGCTTTTCACAAAATGATTTCTGGTACAGAATATCCAGTTAGCCTGGTGAAATTGTCATATGTTTGGAGGCCTAAGCTTCAGTCAGAAGATCCTGACTTATGGAAGCCATTATTGCTAGAGCTCATATCCTTTTCTGGAAAGAGATTGACTTATATAGGAAGGTAACTGAGGAGGCCCTTGGTGGGATATTTACTACCCATGGAAGGACTGTCCTTCTTCCCAGGGTGAAATCCAAGGAATATTGCTCTCTGGGCAGAAAGACATCAAGGGGTCCTATGCAGAGAGGTACTGACCCAAATAACCACAGGTTGAACAAGTCCAACATTGTCTCTGCCACATGGAGCTTACAGTGTGGTGGCATACAGACATAAATCCAATAATCATACATATTATGATTTCCACAATGGCAGATTTCTCCGACAGCATGGGATCAGGGGTCTAATCAGTTTAGATTAGATCTGAACTGATGTTACAACTGAGATCTAAAACATGATTAAGAGATAAACAGTTTTCAAATCTAAAAAAAAAAAAAAAAAAAAAAAAAAAAGAGCTACCTGGGGGGAGGAGTGAAATGGGAGTAGGTAGATAGCATTCCAGACATACAGAAAAGATACTGGTCCCTTCACCTGTTTCTCTTCATAGGACTTCTCCTTGAACGAGTTATCTGTCCTTGTTGTCTCTAATTCCTCCACTCCTCTTCTTTGTTGAACTCATTCCAAGTACGCATTCCACCACTTAGCTGAAACTGCTGCTGTCTAGGATACTGTTGCCCTCTGCATTGTTAAGTCAGTCATCAGTTCTTAGCTTACTTGTCAGTAGCATTTGGCACAATTGATTACTCCTACCTTCCTGCAACTTTTTTCTTCTCTTGGCTTTCAGAATATTAAGCTTTCCTATTGTTTTTCTCACATGTTTTGTTGCTTCTTCTTTACTTCGTTTGCTCTTTCTGACCACAAAAGATGGGCCCTCCCAGTGCTCAGCCCTTGGCTCCATTCCCTTCTGTATCTATATGAAGGACCTTTAAGGTCTCATCCATTCTGATGACTCAAATACACTTTATTTTATTTCATTTTATTTTTTTATACAGCAGATTCTTATTAGTTATCCACTTTATATATATTAGTGTATATATGTCAATCCCAATCGCCCAATTAATCACACCACCCTGCTGGCTGCTTTCCCTCCTTGGTGTTCATACGTTTGTTCTCTACATCTGTGTCTCAATTTCTGCCCTGAAAACCAGTTCATCTGTACCATTTTTCTAGGTCCCACATGTGTGCGTTAATATACGATATTTGTTTTTCTCTTTCTGACTTACTTCACTCTGTATGACAGTTTCTAGATTCATCCACATCTCTACAAATGACCCAACTTCGTTCCTTTTTATGGCTGAGTAATATTCCACTGTATATATGTACCACATCTTCTTTATCCATTCGTCTGTTGCTGTGCATTTAGGTTGATTCCATGACCTGGCTATTGTAAAGGGTGCTGCAGTGAACATTGGGGTGCATGTGTCTTTTTGAATTATGGTTTTCTCTGGATATATGCCCAGTAGTGGGATTGCTGGGTCATATGGTAATTCTATTTTTTGTTTTTTAAGGAACCTCCATACTGTTCTCCATAGTGGCTGTATCAATTTACATTCCCACCAACAGTGCAAGAGGGTTCCCTTTTCTCCACACCCTCTCTAGCATTTGTTGTTTGTAGATTTTCTGATGATGCCCATTCTAACGGGTGTGAGGTGATACCTCATTG
>NC_041214.2:126474816-126475623 GCF_002837175.3 Physeter macrocephalus
TTGATTCGTTTGCAAATATTTTCTCCCATTCTGAGGGTTGTCTTTTTGTCTTGTTTATAGTTTCCTTTGCTGTGCAAAAGCTTTTAACTTTCATTATATCTCATTTGTTTATTTTTGTTTTTATTTCCATTACTCTAGGAGGTGGATCAAAAAAGATCTTGCTGTGATTTATGTCAAAGATTATTCTTCCTATGTTTTCCTCTAAGAGTTTTATAGTGTCCTGTTTTACATTTAGGTCTCTAATCCATTTTGAGTTTATTTTTATGTATGGTGTTAGGGAGTGTTCTAATTTCATTCTTTTACATGTAGCTATCCAGTTTTCCCAGCATGACTTACTGAAGGGACTGTCTTTTCTCCATTGTATATCCTTGCCTCCTTTGTCATAGATTAGTTGACCATAGTTCCGTGGGTTCATCTCTGGGCTTTCTATCCCATTCCATTGATCTACATTTCTGTTTTTCTGCCAGTACCATATTGTCTTGATTACTGTAGATTTGTAGTATAGTCTGAAGTCAGGGAGTCTGATTCCTCCAAGACTGCTTTGGCTTTTGGGGGTCTTTTGTGTCTCTATACAAATTTTAAGATTTTTTGTTCTAGTTCTGTAAAAAATGCCATTGGTAGTTTGTTAGGGATTGCATTGAATCTGTAGATTGCTTTGGGTAGTATAGTCATTTTCACAATATTGATTCTTCCAATCCAAGAACATGGTATATCTCTCCATCTGTTTGTATCATCTTTAATTTCTTTCATCAGTGTCTTATAGTTTTCTGCATACAGGTCTTTTGTCTCCCTAGGTAGGTTTATTCC
>NC_041214.2:126475710-126483957 GCF_002837175.3 Physeter macrocephalus
ATTTCTGTGCATTAATTTTGTATCCTGCAACTTTACCAAATTCATTGATTAGCTCTAGTAGTTTTCTGGTGGCATCTTTAGGATTCTCCATGTATATTATCTTGTCATCTGCAAACAGTGACAGTTTTACTTCTTTTCCAATTTGTATTCCTTTTATTTCTTTGTCTTCTCTGGTTGCCACGGCTAGGACTTCCAAAACTATGTTGAATAATAGTGGTGAGAGTGGACATCCTTGTTTGCTCCTGATCTTAGAGGAAATGCTTTCAATTGTTCACCACTGAGATTGATGTTTGCTGTGGGTTTGTCATATATGGCCTTTATTATGTTGAGGTTCCCTCTATGCCCACTTTCTGGATAGTTTTTATCATAAATGGGTGTTGAATTTTGTCAAAAGCTTTCTCTGCATCGATTAAGATGATCATATGGTTTTTATTCTTTAATTTGTTAATATGGTGTATCACATTGATTGATTTGCGTATATTGAAGAATCCTTGCATCCTTGGGCTAAATCCCACTTGATCATGGTGTATGATCCTTTTAATGTATTGTTGGATTCTGTTTGCTAATATTTTGTTGAGGATTTTTGCATCTATATTCATCAGTGATATTGTTCTGTAATTTTTTGTTTTTGTGGTTTCTGTCTGGTTTTGGTATCAGGGTGATGGTGGCCTCATAGAATGAGTTTGGTAGTGTTCCTTCCTCTGCAATTTTTTGAAAGCATTTGAGAAGGATAGGTGTTAGCTCTTCTCTACGTTTGGTAGAATTAACCTGCGAAGCCATCTGGTCCTGGACTTTTGTTTGTTGGAAGATTTTTAATCACCGTTTCAATTTCATTACTTGTGATTGTTCTGTTCATATTTTCTATTTCTTCCTGGTTCAGTCTTGGAAGGTTATACCTTTCTAAGAATGTGTCCATTTCTTCCAGGTTGTCCATTTTATTGGCATAGAGTTGCTTGCAGTAGTCTCTTATGATTCTTTTGTATTTCTACGGTGTCTGTTGTAACTTCTGCTTTTTCATTTCTAATTTTATTGATTTGAGTTCTCTCCCTATTTTTCTTGATGAGTCTGGCTAATGGTTTATCAATTTTTTTTATCTTCTCAAAGAACCAGCTTTTAGTTTTATTGATCTTTGCTATTGTTTTCTTTGTTTCTATTTCGTTTATTGCTGCTCTGATCTTTATGATTTCTTTCCTTCTGCTAACTTTGGGTTTTGTTTGTTCTTCTTTGTCTAGTTTCTTTAGATGTAAGGTTAGATTGTTTATTTGAGATGTTTGTTGTTTTCGGAGGTAGGCTTGTATTGCTGTAAACTTCCATCTTAGAACTGCTATTGCTGCATCCCATAGGTTTTGGGTCATCATGTTTTCATTGTCATTTGACTCTTGGTATTTTTTGGTTACCTTTTTGAATTCTTCAGTGATCTCTTGGTTATTTAGTAACATATTGTTTAGCCTCCATGTGTTTGTGTTTTTTACATTTTTTTCTCCGTAATTTATTTCTAATCTCATAGCGTTGTGGTCAGAAAAACTGCTTGATATGATTTCAATTTTCTTAAATTTACCAAGGCTTGATTTGTGACCCAATATGTGATCTATCCTGGAGAATGTTCCATGTGCACTTGAATAGAAAGTGTAATCTGCTGTTTTTGGATGGAATGTCCTACAAATATCAATTAAATCTATCTGGTCTATTGTGTCATTTAAAGCTTGTGTTTCCTTATTAATTTTCTGTCTGGATGATCTGTTCATTCGTGCAAGTGAGGTGTTAAAGTCCCCCACTATTATTGTGTTACTGTCAATTTCCTGTTTTATAGCTGTTAGCAGTTGCCTTATGTATTGAGGTGCTATTTTGGGTGCATGTATATTTATAATCGTTATATCTTCTTCTTGGATTGATCCCTTGATCATTATGTAGTGTCCTTCCTTGTCTCTTGTAACATTCTTTATTTTAAATCTACTTTATTTGATATGAGTATTGCTGCTCCAGCTTTCTTTTGATTTCCATTTGCATGGAATATCTTTTTCCATCCCCTCACTTTCAGTCTGTATGTGTCCCTAGTTCTGAAGTGGGTCTCTTGTAGACAGCATATATATGGGTCTTGTTTTTGTATCCATTCAGCCAGCCTGTGGCCTTTGTTTGGAGCATTTAATCCATTCACATTTAAGGTAATCATTGATATGTATATTCCTATGACCATTTTCTTAATTGTTTTGGGTTTGTTTTTGTAGGTCCTTTTCTTCTCTTGTGTTTCCCACTTAGAGAAGACCTATCGCAATCTGAATGAGATTCTTGCTGGGTAGAGTAATCTTGGTTTTAGTTTCTTCCCTTTCATCACTTTCAATATATCATGCCACTCCCTTCTGGCTTGTAGAGTTTCTGCTGAGAAATCAGCTGTTAACCTTATGGGAGTTCCCTTGTGTGTTGTCTTTTTTCCCTTGCTGCTGCTTTCAATAATTCTTCTTTGTCTTTAATTTTTGCCAGTTTGATTACTATATTTCTTGGCGTGTTTCTGCTTGGTTTATCCTGTATGGGACTCTCTGCACTTCCTGGACTTGGGTGGCTATTTCCTTTCCCATGTTAGGGAAGTTTTCAACTATAATCTCTTCAAATATTTTCTCCGGTCCCTTCTCTCTCTCTTCTCCTTCTGGGACCCCTATAATGCAAATATTGTTGTGTTTAATGTTGTCCCAGAGGTCGCTTAGGCTGTCATCATTTCTTTTCATTCTTTTTTCTTTATTCTTTATTCTGTTCTGCATCAGTGAATTCCACCTTTCTGTCTTCCAGGTCACTTATCTTTTCTTCTCCTCAGTTATTCTCCTTCTGATTCCTTCTAGTGTATTTTTCATTTCAATTATTGTATTGTTCATCTCTGTTGGTTTGTTCTTTAATTCTTCTAGGTCTTCGTTAAACATTTCTCACATCTTCTCAATCTCTGCCTCCATTCTTTTCCCGAGGTCCTGGATCATCTTCGCTATCATTATTTTGAATTCTTTTTCTAGAAAGTTACCTATCTCCACTGCAGTTAGTTGTTTTTTGGGGGTTTTATCTTGTTCCTTCATCTGGTACATAGCCCTCTGCCTTTTCATCTTGTCTGTCTTTCTGTGAATGTGGTTTTTGTTCCACAGGCTGCAGGATTGTAGTTCTTCGTGCTTCTGCTGTCTGCCCTCTGGTGGATGAGGCTGTCTAAGAGGTTTGTGCATGTTTCCTGATGGGAAGGACTGGTGGTGCGTAGTGCTGGCTGTTGTTCTGGTGGTCAGAGCTCAGTAAAACTTTAATCTGCTTGTCTGCTGATGGGTGGAGCTGTGTTCCCTCCCTGTTGGTTGTTTGTCCTCAGGCGACCCAACACTGGAGCCTACCCGGGCTCTTTGGTTTTGCTAATGGCCGACTCTGGGAGGGCTCACGCCAAGGAGTACTTCCCAGAACTTCTGTTGCCAGTGTCCTTGTCCTCACGGTGAGCCACAGCCACCCTCTGCCTCTGCAGGGGACCCTCCAACACTAGTAGGTAGGTCTGGTTCAGTCTCCTGTGGGGTCACTGTTCCTTCCCCTGGGTCCCAACCCGCACACTACTTTGTGTGTGCCCTCCAGGAGTGGAGTTTCTGTTTCCCCCATTCCTGTCGAAGTCCTGCAGTACAATCCCGCTAGCCTTCAAAGTCTGATCCTCTAGGAATTCCTCCTCCCATTGCTGCACCCCCAGGTTGGGAAGCCTGACGTGGGGCTCAGAACCTTTACTCCAGTGGGTGGACTTCTGTGGTATAAGTGTTGTCCAGTGGGAGGTGAGTCACCTACCCAGCAGTTATGGGATATGATTTTATTTTGATTGTGCCCTCTAGCATCTCATTGTGGCTTGTCCGTTGTCTTTGGATATGGTGTATCATTTTTGGTGAGTTCCAGTATCTTCCTGTCAATGATTGTTCAGCAGGTAGTTGTGATTCTGGTGCTCTCACAAGAGGGAGTGAGAGCAGGTCCTTGTACTCCGCCATCTTGAACCAGTCTCCTCAAATGCACTTTATATGCCAACTGCCAAATTTAGTTCTCCAGTTCTCACCTCTGTTGTGAACTTCAAACAGTGCCTATTTGAGGTTGGGGTATGTAATACATATCTCATTCTTAACCTGTCCCAGATTAAATATCTGATCTTATCTTCTAACCTTCTTCTCTTGCTATCTTCCCTAATTTAATAAATGACATCTCCATCTTCCAGTTGTTTAAGCCAGCTGCCTTATACTTGACTTTTCCCTTTATGTCCCCCTCTATACTCTAGCTATCAGAAAACCTAGCCACCGGTAACTTCAAAATATATCCCCTATCTGGCTGCTTCAACTGCTACCACCATGGTCCAAGTTGCTGTTTCTCACCTGCATTATTTCATTAGGTCTGTAACTGGTCACTCTATTCTCTTGTCCTCCTTCCCTAGCTTTCTCCCCCTCCACACATGTGGACCACTTTCTGCACAGTATGTAAAGTCGTCTTTTTAAAATGAAAGTCAGATCATGTCACTCTCTTGCTCAGAACTCTGATGATTCCCTGTCCCTTTCGGAATAAAAGCCAAATGCCTTACATTGATCCATGAGGCCTCATGTGATCTGGGTCTTGGCCAACTCTCTGAGCTCATCTCTTTCTTTTTTTTTTTTTTTGTGGTATGCGGGCCTCCCTCTGTTGTGGCCTCTCCCGTTGCGGAGCACAGGCTCCGGACGCGCAGGCTCAGCGGCCATGGCTCACGGGCCCAGCTGCTCCGCGGCATGTGGGATCCTCCCAGACGGGGGCGCGAACCCGGTTCCCCTGCATCGGCAGGCGGACGCGCAACTACTGCGCCACCAGGGAAGCCCCTCATCTCTTTCTTGATTATTCCACTCCAGCCACACTAGAGTATTTGCTCTTCTTCACATGCTCCTGGCTCATTTCTATCTCCAGTGCTCTTTCTTTCTGAACACTCTGCCCCTTATTCACATTCCTTCTTCCCTACTTCTTTCAAGTCTTCGCTGAAATATTGCCTTTGTCATAAAACTTGCACTGATGACCATATTTAAAACAGCAAACCTTCCCTTCTGACCAGTGTCCTTGCTTCATTTTTCTTTAGAGCAGTTATTGCTGTCTTACATTCCACATGTTTTGCTTATTTATTTGTTATCATCCATCTAGAATATAAATTCCATAAGGCCAGTGATATTTATTTTGTACACTGCTGAATCTCTGGAGCATAGAAAATTTTTTGGTACATGGTAGATAGCTTAATAAGTATTTGTCAAACAAATGAATGAATGAATGAAACTTTAGGGATGTTTATTCATTGAACATGATGTTCAATGAGTGGGAAAAAAGGTGAGGTAGGTAGGATAAGAAGAGTAACGGGTAGAGTGTCATAAGTCTAAAGTTACTGGAAGGAGCCAGATTAGGCAGTGCAGTAAGTCTTTATAAGGACAGTCGTCTTCATCCTAAGGGCAATGGGAGTGCAAATATGATTTTAGAGAGAAGATGACATGATCATGTTTGCATTTTTAGAGGCTAGCTCCTGCTGCTCCATGGAGTCTGCTATCAGGAGCCCCACTGCATACTAAGCACTGTACTGTAGCATGGGAAACTAGATGGTCAGAGCCCCTGCCCTCAGGGGACATATAGTCTAGTGAGGAAGAGAGATAGTAAACAGTTCATCACAAGGGTGATTTTTTATTTAAAAGCTAAAGTTGATGCTATTGAAGACTGCAGTATTGAGATTTTTACATAGGTTAAGAAAGGCCTTCCTCTTGGGAATGATTTTTGTTTCCTATTTCACGCTGACTAGAAAACTTTTTAACACAAACCCATGTACATGTGAGCTGCCCATCTTTCCTGCTTGGGTGGTGACAGGACCCGCTGGTACTTGAGGCATTCCAGTATGGGAATAAGTAAGTACGGGAGAAATGGCCTCAATTAAGGCACCAAGGATATTCAAAGAAGTATTCTAAGAGCCCTCACAATCCCAACCATGCATACTTAAAGGGATGGCCAGGTATGTGGACAGGAATGGCCATACTCCTCAAACTAGCTAGGCTTGGCAATGGAAATCAGAAGCTCTGAGTATGGAGAAGTGGAATTTTGCTATCTACCTACTCAAAATGTGAATTTTCATTGTGCCATAAATCTACAATTAACAGCCAGATTTATTTTTTTATTGAATGCTTTTAAAAATGCCTAATAACGACTATTAAGCAATTTTGACTTATTTCTAAGTATTATATCATACTACATTTGTACATTTGACGTATCTAGTACTGTGTTGGTAAAACAATTGATTCTCAGTAAATGATTGGCTGTTTGGTTTAAATGTGATGTGATCTTGTTTTTGCTGTCTCCTTTACCTTAAGCCGTTATGGAACTCCTGAAGAGCTGAAAGAACTGGTTGACACAGCTCACTCAATGGGTATTACAGTCCTCTTAGATGTGGTACATAGCCATGCCTCAAAAAATTCAGAAGATGGATTGAATATGTTTGATGGGACAGAGTCCTGTTACTTTCATTACGGACCTAGAGGGCATCATAATCTTTGGGATAGTCGATTGTTTGCCTACTCCAGGTATGTACATAGAATATGGAAATGTCTTATTTGTTTAAAAAATAATTCAAGGAATTTTACTAAATTCATTGTATGTATACTCTCTCACTGGTATTTAATTTCTTAATTTTTAAAAAAATTTTGTGAGAAATGTTTAACATACTAATAGAATTTACCTTGTTTTGATTAGCACATGTATTAATGGTAAGTTGCACTAAATTTTGGTTTTACAAATCATATGCTATTTAACATATATTGCCCCTTAAGAGGTTAATGTGAATAATTTTTTAATATCTAAAAAGTACTTTATCAGTTTGAATTAAACATAGCAAATCGCCTTTTAATAGAAGAATACACATTGTTTTAAGTAGGCCTTTTTTTAAAAATCATACTTTATGTTTTGCTATCTTAATATTACCCTGTTTTTGATTGCAGCTAAATCTTAATATTACCATGTTTTTGATTGCAGCTAAACTATAATAACAGCTAACATTTATTAGTATGTAATATGTCAGGTATGGTGCCAAGGATTTAGATATATTAGCTACATATTTTATTTATTCTGCACAACAATTCTACTTATATGTGGTAAGTACTATTGTTATGACCATCTCACAGATAATAAACTAAGGCTTAGTGCTAAAACACTTCCTGAAGATTAAATACATCTCTGACTTGCCATCTAATTAGAAGGGTGTTTTAGGTGATTAAATCTAAATTCCAAAATATGGCAAAAATTTTGTAAAATAAAAAATATTATCAACTTGTATCCATTTTTTATCATAAGTGAAAATATAATGAAAATATGATTTCAGGCATATTAAAAGTAGCAGAGTGTCAAGTAATGTATAACTAATTTTTATAATATTTCTGAAAGAGTTTAATGAATTTTCTGTTGGATATTATACCATAAATAAATATGCACATATCTGGAAAGCAAACAGTGGAGCAAAATGCTTCAGCACGGACTTTGATAAAATGAAGAATTCTAATGTTTCAGCATAAATTAGATGACTTTTTTTTTTAGATGACTTTTATATGGAGGAAGTTGTTTTGCTTCACTCTTTTCTTATTATCATGCATTATTTTATATTTCATAGCTGTATAGGAATCACTCGTGCCAGATGAAGCAGCATAATATATGAGAAAAGACACAAGAGTTAGAAGCAGGTGGCAGGGTTCCAGGCCTAGTTTCACTCTGGTACAAATCGATTAATCATTCTGGTTCTCAGGTTTTCATTATAAGAGGAGGCAGAGTTTTGGGATTAATACAGTTACCTCTGTAAAGGTATTTTGTATTTGTGTCACCTTTGGAATATTGCTTTTTATACTGTAGATTTATAATGAGTAAAAAGGACTGAACCTGTGCTAATTCTGTGATATGATTCTTAACAATTTCATTATTGAGTAAATCTTATCAAAGTAGCTTGTGGACAAGAAATACAATTAATTGAACTTTCTGGTTCATATTTGGATGAATAATGTTGACTCTATCCTGTAGAACTGTGCCTTATGAAAGAAATACACTAAATTGTTAAATTTTTATGTTTTGAAACTATTCTGCTGTGGAACTGTCTTGAAAAGAAATACATTAAGTAGGTGGATTTTTATGTTATAAAATGATTCTTTATTTTATTAAAATAGTTATTATAGGGTATTTTTCTGTATCCTGAGCTCTCAAAGTCCATTTATTTATTTATTTATTTATTTATTTATTTAT
>NC_041214.2:126484178-126502269 GCF_002837175.3 Physeter macrocephalus
ATCTTCTTTATCCATTCATCTGTTGATGGACAGTTAGGTTGCTTCCATGTCCTGGCTATTGTAAATAGAGCTGCAATGAACATTTTGGTACATGACTCTCAAAGTCCATTTAAAGTTATCCAGTTTTCTAAGGAAAAGGAATTATACATAATTGTCTTAAAACAATTCTATTGTTTATATTACCGAAATTAAGGCATATTTAACATTTTTATTTAATATTGCGTTGGCCAAAAAGTTTGTTTGGGTTTTTCCATAAGATGTTACCGAAAAACCCGAACAAACTTTTTGGCCAACCCAACACTTAGTTTCTTTTTTATTGAATTAACTATTAATCTTTCTCAAGTACTTCCTTTTGGTAAATAACATGTAGTATGATTTTAGCTTGTTATTTTTTTATTATGACTTTTCAGGGTTGCATTATGTCATGTAGGCTTAGACCTCTGTAAATATAGTTCCATTTAAAATGTATTTCTGTTATTCAATATGTGGTTCTATTTGACAATATTTAAATTCTCTAATTTTTATAGAATTAGTATTTTCTATATAGATTTATGCTTTTAGTTACAACATTAAACAATATAGATAAATCCTACAAAACCAAATTTAAAAAGTTAAATCACCAAATTTAAGCAAATAATTCTGTAATATTTAGGTTTTTCAATTTATAACATACTAAAGATTCTAAGATTCTTTGAATTATTTTCTCTATACTGTTGTAATTTATTAAAAACTTTATTGATTGATAAAATTTATGTTAGCCTGATGAAAGTGTATTGCATTTTTCTTTTTTTTTTACATTTTCTTCCTTCTATCCTGACTAGTTATAGCATATTTAACATAACATTGTTTTGGTGTAATGCGAAAACCATTTTTATAATCGGCATTCATGATGAAAGTCCGATGCTCTTTTGGTTATTTATTGGTGCTTAACAAACCAGCTCAGAATTTAGTGACTTCGGACGACAGCAGTTGTTTCTTTTACTTCCAGATCTGCAATTGGGGCATAGGTCAGTGTGGCATCTCTTCTCTTCCATGTTACGGTCTGGGTCTGGAAACTGACATGGTGTCATTTCTGCTATAAGCTATTGTCCAAACAGTTACAGATTCAAAGGGCATAGACCCTTTTATTTCAGTGACAGGAGTATTAAAGAATTTTAGGGCTAAGTTTTAAAATCCCCACATCTAACAAGTTTTAACCATACACAGTAAATACGCCGGTTCACAAATTCAAACGAGATGTATTGAAATACCTGTCTATGTGGAAATATTGTTATTTTTCTCAGCTGTATTTCTGTGGTAGAGACTTTGTCTGAAATAGGCAATTTTCAAAAAATATACTAATCATTATAAAACTAATAATGCCATTTTTGTTAATTAGAAAATATAAAAAGGCATAGAAAATCCAAAATAAAAATTATTATTCTTTACAAATACAAATAACATTATTTTTATGTGGCTGCACTTAATGAGTATTCTTTTCATGCGTATAAACACAGGAAACCCCAAACCTTTACTATTACTCTATACATAGGATAGCTATTCGTCTATAACTTTGGGCTTGTTCCTTATCCAGATGAAATCAGAAACAACAATTTATACTTCATGTTTTAAGATATAAGTTATTTTTCACCCCTTACCTTTGATATGTTGATTAATATTATACTCCATTGAAAAGTAGATATAAAAATGGTACAGGGTTTGCCTAAGGCCCTAATAAACCTCTTTTTTGAAAACTTGTAATAATTTTTGAAATTAAGGAAATGTTGATTTTATGTAGAATCAGCTTCTGTAGAGATATGTTGCCGATGCTCATTTCATTCTATCTGTATGTCGCCACCTGTCACCATTTATAATCTCTGATTCAAGTGTCATCATCAGAGTTATCAGAATTAAATCTCTCACTCTGAGTAATACCAGAGATCCTGACTGTGCTATTTCATTACCTGTTATGAATAAATTTCCAATCAGGAGCTGCCCATGTTTTAATTTTCTGTCTACTCGGCTGAACTGCCTTCTAGCTCTGCTAAATTACTAATGACAGTTCATAACAGAGATTGGGTTGTTCTTTCTTTAGTTGGTAAAGAGAACTTCTTGACAAACCTGTCACCCATAAGTTTCAAAAGTTTCTAGAGTGAGAAATAATGGATATAATTTAATGGTCTCAGTTTTAAGTTGTATTTTGCATATGTGTCTGGCACTATGTAAATGCACTTGATAAAATAATGAGACACCTGCATAATTTGTGGAGCTTAACAATGATTATACCGTAACCTTTACTAAAGCTTCGAATGAGAACAGTTTCTTTGTTGAGTATTTCCTTCAAAGATAGGATATGAATCTCAAAGGAGATAGCATAGCAGAGCTCATGCTCATTTCTCCACCCCCACCCCGAACCTTACATTTGGGTACAAAAGTAGTGTAATCATATTCTGTCGGCATGAGTTTGTAGTGTGACAACCATTAGGCAGGAAGATACTCTTATCTTGAGTTATTAGAGTTCCTTTCAGAAACAAAAAGTGAATCCAGTTTGATTTTTTAAGGTCATAACCACATGGAATAAAATATCCTTTAGTACATACACTATAATATGTGGATCTTCTTAATCTTGTTGGGTCTTTTCCACGAGTTAGAATGTGGAAGGAAATTCATGGGGCCTTCCCTTCTGAGAGTGAATATTTGAATCTTAAATATTCTGTGATATCTTACGTGATGTTTCTTTTTTAGTTTGTCAATATAGTGAATTGCATTTATTGATTTTGAATGTCAAGCCAATCTTACATTCCTTGGATAAGCCCTCATAAACATAGGTACTAAAATTCTAAACAAAATTTTGGCGTATATTTATATGATATTACATCACGACAATCAATTATTAATGATGAACCTTAATTTAAGAATTATTGTTCATTGATATATTAATTAATGAATATATGACACCATTATGATTAGCAGGATATTTAAAAACTAAGCATCCAGGACATGAATAGAAACCTCTAAAATATTATTTTTTAAGAGAGCTTTAAAGTCATATGCTGCTTTGTGATTTCTTAAAAGCAAAAAACAAAAAACAACAGGCCATCGGGTGAAATAATCACTCTTTTTTGCTATAGTAAAAATGGCCACAATAACACAGAAAAATAGCATAAAAAGGGTAAATGTGTTCAACTTCTGTTGAAAACATGTATTATCTGGAAAAGTTTTAGATTCATCTAGGACACATTGCTAGATATATATGCTTGAAATTTCTGTGCATATGCTTATCAGAAATTTGGGAAAAAACAAATACAAAAAAAAAATCACTCCCTTCAGGGTATAGGTGACATTTTAACAGTTAACTTGAAGTAACTGCTTTCAAAGAAAGTTTAGCTATGGGGAAACCATTTGGGGAAAATATCAAGAAAAAGTTTCCATCTTCGTGATTTTATTGCCACAAATGATTTCAGTCATAAAAATTCTTTTATTTGCATACACATGAATCTTGGAGCATTTTTTGCCAAGTTTCTAAAATTGTTCCAATTATAGTTTGTCTTAAGCCCATTGATTATGCTTATAAATATAATTATAAATATAAATGAATCACCTTGTGGTTAATTGGCAAGATCACCTAACTAACTTCAGGGAAAATGAAATATACAATCCATATTTCATGAAAGATGGTAGACGGTGGAAAGAGTTGGAAAAAAAAAGTTTTATAACTTAATAAAGATAGCCATTGATTCTCTTCTTTCATTTATATCTGTGTATTTTAGTGAGCTATTATAGCCAGGGCAAGCATTAAAATCACCTATCGAAACAATTTTAACTTTAACCAGACCTTGATTATTTTATCTTTATTTTTAGTTTCTTTTTGTGGATCTATTAATATATAACTAAAGTGGTATATATACAATTAATAAATAAATACATATATGGAAGAGTGTGCTGATAAGGCACACAGTCAAAAAAGTTTACAAATAATTGCTTAGTTAAATTAAGGTTAACATCAAAGTTTTTTTTTAAAGAAGAAACTTTCTTTTCTGATCAACTCATTCATAAATTTATTGAATAATTTATTGAGTAAACTTATTGAGTATGTACCCTATGTCATATCTTTAGGGAGATGATATTTTCTGTATGTTTAAACTAGCACAAAACCCTAAAAAAATGTATATGTTTTAATTTCTTTGGATAGATTTCAGAACATTGAATTTTTTTTTTTTTTTTTTTTTTTTGTGGTACGCGGGCCTCTCACTGTTGTGGCCTCTCCCGTTGCGGAGCACAGGCTCCGGACGCGCAGGCTCAGTGGCCATGGCTCACGGGTCCAGCCTATCCGCGGCATGTGGGATCTTCCCGGACCGGGGCACGGACCCGTGTCCCCTGCCATGTGGGATCTTCCCGGACCGGGGCACGGACCCGTGTCCCCTGCATCGGCAGGCGGATTCTCAACCACTGCGCCACCAGGGAAGCCCTGAATATTTTTTTTTAATTGAAGTAATACAGTATCATTTTAGACAAATACCTTTCCTATTTGCTTAATAAAAAGCAAATGATGGAAGATTAAAAGACAATTTCGGACATAGATTTAGCAAACAGTTAACTATTCCAAAGGGAGTCGGACAATTAAAAATAAACTAAGAATAACTTACATAGCCTATTCATTAAGAATATTAAAATTTCACAGTAAGATTGTTAATAATGCTGGATGTCCCATAAAAAGTCTTTCTGTTTTCTTCTTTTACAGAATTTTCTCTCTTCCTTTTAGTAATTTTTCCTTGTTTAAACCAGAACCTTATTTCAGCTTGATTGAGGCAAATGGTTAAATCTACTATTTCAAAGAAGGTAGAGTTAGATTCAAAATTCAGACAGGCTAATTTTCTTTTGTAAAGGCGATTAAGAAAGTTGCTATATCAATCTAATCTGTCTGGATTTGAGTTTGAATGGTAGAAATATTACTTCTCTTACAGGGTTTATGAGATTATTCAGCCTGGCAGAAAGGTTTCCATTGATGCAAAGCACAGCACTGGAGTAAGGATTTAGTCTTTGTGTAAACTTTGTTCCTGGTATTATCTGCCCCGTTTATTCCCACAAGTCTAAACTTTAAGTGCACAGGGATATCGTGAAAATATCTTGAGTATTTAGGTCTTACTCACCTGTAACATTCACCTTCTCAAATGCAAACTCACTCTAAAGTAGGACTCTTCTTACTTGGTAATTTACCTTAAATTTGAAAATGTCGAGCATGGCTTCAAAAGCAGCGTTTTTAACTTCAGGCAATGGTACATGACTGTGAAAATGGTCCAAAGGTCCCTATTCAGTGGTTGTTTATTAAAGTCTGCGAATTCTGTTGAGTCTATAATAATAATATCTGGGTTTTTCTTATGACCTTTTTAAACAAGCAGGTAAAATGTGAAAAAAATCCATTTTTTTCTTTTTATCTCTGTGTAACAAAACAACTTGTTTAAGCATGTCTGTTTTCTAGGTTATGGACTAGGTTATGGCAGTTTTGAAGTTATGAAGAGATATTTCATGGTTTCCTAGCTGAATGATTTCCTTAGTGTTATGCTGCAGATAAATAACCTATGTTATAGTGAGCCAATTATTTTCAGAAAATATAGGTATTTCTTAAAATTTTGGAAGGGCACATAATTTATAAGTAACATAAAAATTATTTATTTTTGAGGGTCTCCTCCCCCCCGCCCCCCATTCATTTGGACTAGTGATCAGGCATATTTTTCTCAAACTTCTGAATTTCCCATCCCAATTTTGTGGTGGTGAGATATCTCTATTTGGTCTTCATTCTGCTTCTTTTTCTTTCACTGTTAGTAAGACAAGCCATCAGCCTCAGGATTTATTTCATTGTCTTTTTTCAGCTTAAAATATCTCCCCAAGATTAGACCTTTGCCTGTGTAGCCTTTCAAAATTCTCTGTCTGCTGAAAGCATCACTAAAACTCAGGGGCAGTTATAGTTAACATTTTCTCCCAGTGCTTTAGGAAACAAAACAGCATAATAGCCAAATTTTCTAAGACTTAAGCTCTATTCTCAGCACTGTGTAAAGGATGGCAAATGAGGCCAACTAGCTGTTCAGTGGGTTCATCTGATCTTTGTGAGGGATGATGATCATGATGACATAGTGATAACCTTTATTAAGGATCATTCAATTTGGAGGCATTAGGTACCTACCTACCTTATTGAACTTTCTTCCCTGACAACCTGAAATAAAATATCTCCTTCAGTCTTCTGCCATTTCCTATCTCCTGTCCCTACCTAATTTTTTTCCATTGCACTTATCACCATGTTACATTCGAAAAAGATACTTGTTTATTTTTTTAATTTTAGTGATATATTTGTTGTTTATGTATTAAATGTGGAAGTAAAGTTAATATTTATTGTTTCTTATAGAAAATATTTTAAGTAAAGCAGTCTCTGTTTCTCTTTCTCTCTGTCTCATAAACCTTTCACCATCAAATTTGCTTGCCATGAAAGTGACACTGCAAAGTATTGACTTGGTGTGGTTATCTGTTCTTTAGAACTGAATTCAATGAAGAAAGCTATCAAAGATACTTCCAGCCAAAATGATGATGATAATAATAAATACTACATATAGTTAAGATATAAAAGATCTGACATAGTATAAAATAAGTGGTTTTAGAATCACATGACCTTTACCTCTCTGATCTTACCAAGATGTTTAACACTTAAATCTTGGTTTCGTGGGTGAAGAGCTCATAATGTGCCACAGGGCAGTTATTAAAACTATATAAAATAACATCATTGAAAATGCATGACAAGCTAAATATAGAATATTATGAAGAGTTTGGAGTTGTACTTTCAGATTTTTACTAAAGATGAAAGCAGGGCTTAACTCACAAACCAGGCAGATAACTGAGGGAAGCAGGCCAGGTGGTGGTCTTGGCAACCCAGAGCAAACAGGTCTTGTTAGAAGGGGCTCCCACTCACAAGCTCCTGCTGGTTGTTACCATGTGAAGCCACATCTTCCAGTTCTTTGAGAGAAGTCAGAAGTCCACATTTTATATGAAATAGCCCCATTTTTAAATGTCTGCAGTTAATTTAAATTTTTGAAATTATTGTTCAGACCAAAGGAACACACATTTGGGATTGATATAATCTCTGGGCCTCTAGGGCTATCTCTGGACCCTGAGATGTACCTTGGGTTAAGAGAGTATCAGATTCTATGAAACTTCCAAAATTAGGTAGTAAATTAGGTGCTGAGTCAGATATGATAATAGGACAATGATACTTTTATAGTTTAAACACAACATTGTAATTCAGCTTTCTTTGGATTAGCAATGGGAATTTTATAAACCTAAACTGGTAGTATGACACTGTCTCTCAGCAGAATTATGTTAACATCTCCTTTATTTTAAGTAGCAGATGAATCAACAAAATAAATGCCTTTTAAGATCAGGCTCAATAAATCAAAATTCACGTTTAGTGAAGAAATCTACAGAGTTAAAATTCAGTAACCTTTATTATTGTAATGCCTTGCATCTAAGTTGTAAGTAATTTCTATAAATGTAGTTACTGACTTTTGGAGGCATAATAGAGAATGGGTAGAGGCCTGGGCTTTAGGTAGCAGCCTGGGCTCAAATACTAGTTCCACCGCTTAGCGTGTAACCACAACCAGATTATTTAATCTTTCTAAATTTAGTTTCCCCATCTTTAAAATAAGATTCTAATTGTATCTCCCTCCTGTGATTGTGAAGATTTAGTGACACACATCCTGGTGCCTGGCTTGTAGTCATGATAATCGCCATTGTTACCAACATTGCCATATCATTGTCACAGACTTCTTGTGGGTAGATTAACTAGCCAAACTATTCCTCTGAAACATGCTTAGAGGCTTGAAGACAAGCAATAACAATACTTTTCGTGAGCCAAATATGTGCCATAATCGCTGTGGATCTTTATTTGTTGTGGCCTCACACTATTTTTTTTTTTTTTTGGCGGTACGCGGGCCTCTCACTGCTATGGCCTCTCCCGTTGCGGAGCACAAGCCTCCGGACGCGCAGGCTCAGCGGCCATGGCTCACGGGCCCAGGCGCTCCATGGCGTGTGGGATCTTCCCGGAGCGGGGCACGAACCCGCGTCCCCTGCATCGGCAGGCGGACTCTCAACCACTGCGCCACCAGGGAAGCCCCGCACTATTTTTTTAAAAGCGCATTCAACTGTTTTCTTGGTAGAAGCCCCAAATTAGGAACGTTTGTGGAAATGACCGATCCAGGCGGACTCTCAACCACTGTGCCACCAGGGAAGCCCGGCACTATTTTTTTAAAAGCGCATTCAACTGTTTTCTTGGTAGAAGCCCCAAATTAGGAACGTTTGTGGAAATGACCGATCGTGATCAACATCTAACAGTATTGAGAAATCACAGCCAAGAGAAATGGTAGAGGGAGAAAGCCCATCAAGGCCAGAAACCAGAACTGAAAGCACAGCGATGTGAGGCCCCTCAGGTGCAGCAGCAAACAGTTCCACACTCTGTAATTGTCCCTCTGGGCATCATTAGACTGCACTATAGTATAATAATTGATCATAATGAATGTGAGTCATTAAAAAACTTTAAGTCATGTTCAAAAATATCTTTTTAGGCACCAGGAAAAAGTAAAATGTTATTTCAAAGTATTTTCGTTAAAAATGTTAAATTTTTAAACGCTATTTTAACGATTAAGTTAAAGTTATCTGTCAACTATTTTTTAATGAGGGTTACTGTGAAGATTTTACTTATGTGGAGTACTTTGTTCCCCTCCAATGCAGAATAAACAAAGCATCCCTCTACTTGTTATTATTTTTAAAATTTTCAGGTACGGAAGGCATTCTATTAAACAGTTATTGGATTAACTACCCTGATTCTTTTGCCTTTTAAATCAAGGGCCATCTGATCTATTTCTTAGGATAATATCTTATGGTACTTTGTTGTGAGAAGGAAACAGAATTTTAGTCCCAGGACGTAGGTTCTAAATCACATTGTTCAGTCTTTCCCAATAATGGAGTTAGGGGACAAATTTTTCAGTATAATGGCTAAGCTGTTTGCTCTAACAGTACCTAGATTAGCTCAGGCAGGAAGGGCCCACTTAGTTCTCACCATCTCTTGTCTCTTCTTTCTGTTTCACATGGCCACTGATGTTGTGACAATGATTATGAGTAAGGAGATCACACCTTTATGTTTGTTGTTTGGAGCCCAGGCTGGACTAGCATGTCCTCCTGATATTTTCCTTCTGACAAAGTGTTATTATTAAGCGTTGCCTTATAATAATCTGGCATGGGCTTTGCTTGACTTGTGGTTTTTCCTCCTTGTTTGTGCCATGGGCTTATTGACCAGCTTGTGTGGTTATATCTGAAAGGCTGTTAGAAATTGCCCATCTCTTTATCTTTTCCCAGCACTTTCCAGAAGTGAGGCATCTAAGATCTCCTGTAAAAGAAGAGAATTCGGGGAGTTTAGTGATAGAATGAAGGGATGAACGCTGTCAGGTCATAGAGGTGGTGAGAGAGGCACTCAGTACTGCTGTCCCTGCTGACCACCTGGTACAGGAGACTGCTGCGCTGCCAGGCTGCTGGCTGGTGGGGTCAGAAGGAAAAATGGGAAATTATATGTGAGGTGTGCACAGAATAATTGTGCAAAATAGAAACCTAATAGTCCTGCTGAGAAGCATATAGAACAACGCTGTCCAAAAGAAATATAATGCAAGCCACATACATAATTTAAAATATTCTAGTACTCACATCCATCTCTAAAACGATGATTAAAGCGGAGCTTACCTCATGGAGCTGTTGGGAGATTTGAAGTAGTAAAAATACGTGAAGTTCTTAGAACAGTTCCTGGCACATAATAAGAATTAGTTATTATTTCTTATAACTTCCATGGTGTTGGGAGATTTGAAGTAGTAGAAGTACGTGAAGTTCTTAGAACAGTTCCTGGCACATAATAAGAATTAGTTATTATTTCTTATAACTTCCATGGTTTGTTCCGCAACTTCTTTGTTGATCTCAAATTTATGTATTTTACAAACTCTGAACATACATCCATCTAACCATTACAGTTCCTCTTTATATTACTACCAAATTATTTCTCAAATCCAGATTCTCTTTCCTACCTCTGCCCTGTGTTAAATGCTCTTATTTGATTATCTACCTCCACTGTCTGCTCTCTTACATGTTAATATGTATTTTACTATACCGGTTTTTGGATTGCATTCTTATTTAGTTTACTCTTCTCCTCTACACCAGGCAAAAATATAAGCTTCAGCAAAGCAAAGGCAATGTTGTCTTGTTTCTGCCTTTATCCCTCAAGACTAGAACAGTGCTTGACTTACTTAAACACAAATTTGTTGAATGGATAAAGAAATGAATGAATACATTTATGTTTTCTGAGGCTCCCAAATTTAGAATATAGGTCTTATACATCTTGTAACCCTATTGTTTAGCACAGTATTTCGGAGCCTACCAGAGAGTAGACTGTCAAATATTTGTTCAACTGAGTAAAAAATGAAACCCGTTATCTCTATGAAGTCTTACTTATTGAATATTTTAGGTCCTTTTATTCCCAGATATAGCAAATGGTATTTCAGTTAATTCATGAAGTAACAATGGCATCCAGATCTGTCACAGCAGTTTGTTCCATGTAACTACTATAGAAAATGATCCACCAGGGAGGAAAGTTCAGGAGGATATCCATGTGTGTCACATGAAGAGTGTTCAGTGCTCAAATAAATTTAGAAAACCCTGAATTAAATCAAGTTCAACACATTTCTTTATAGTTGAAATTCTTGGAATCTTTAATTAGCTATTGTGTATTTTGAATCTCCAAGTAAGTGCTGCACAATAATACTTCATTTCTCAAATGTCTTTGACCTTGAGGCACTTCAGTGCACTTAGAAGAGATTTTTTAAGAAATCCTAACATCGAGGTTTTGAAGGACCTGCCTCTGGTCTCATCCTAACTTTCTCTTCCTCTCATTCATTAATCTCTAACCACTCTGGTCCTTTTCTTGCTTTGGAGCCTCTGTGCATGCTTTTCCCTCTGCTGGAGTATTGCCTTTGTATGGCCAGCTCCTATTTATTTTCCAGTCCACATTGTAAAAGTCCCTTCTTAACTTCAGCAGTCTAAAATCAATCCCCTGGAATGCTTGCTCATGGCTTCCTCTCTTCATTCTTCACTTATTTATCATAATCTGTAGATAAGATTTGCAATTATATTTGTATTTTGTATTTTAAAATAGTGATAACTTAACCTGTTTTTCTTTTGATCTCATCTTTAGGAGATATTTTGTTGAGTGTGCATATGTAAATTCCATATTATAAACACTGTTAATGATGGTTTTACATTTTTGTAAAGAATATCCTATTTGAAATTTGTGTCCTTGTAAGATGATAAAAATTTTCACTAACCCCTTAAATACCTTAAATACTAAAGGTATAGTGACATTAACTTGTGGTAGTTAGTGGATGGAACTAGGGTGGGTTTGCTTTGGCATCCAAGCTATGGGCTGTTCCTTACAGAGTAGTGCTTGTCACCATTTTAATTCTTTATTTTATTGAAATCTTTCATTTTCATCTCTTCTTTATCACTCTCAAACCCCCATCAACATATAGTACCATTTACTTGTAGTTTACATTTTAGAGAAATGAAGCTTTTTTTTACCATTTTCTCAAGCAGTAAGTAATAGCACAACCTGCTTCAGGATTTACACTAACTTAAACAAAATACTATTATCAGTCTTCCCCCATCAGTCCTTCAAAGATTCATCTGGCTGCCTTTGTTATTCTCCTAGTTCTTCTCTTTGTCCTCTCTCTGTCTCTCTCTCTTCTCTTTCCCTGTCTCTCTCTCTGTCTGTCTGTCTCATAGATCTCAGCTGTACATTTGGCAATTTAAATTTTGTGATATTTAAAAGAAGATACCCAACAATAAAAAAATCATGGATTTTATTTTTTTATTCATGCTTATCAATTCTGCAAAGAGCTAAGGGAAAATTGTCTCTATGTTCTTTTTAAAAGTCTTAATATATAGACTCCACTTGCCACAAGCAGACAAGGTGTAAAATATTAAAATGTAGGCAATGCAAAAGTAAGAACTTCACTCAGAACCAAATACTCTGAGGAGATGCTATCCTCGGTGTCTAGATTAGATAGTCATCTGTGAATTGATGAAGACCTAAGAATTTCTCCCGTCAAGGCAGGAGTGAAGCATTCTGTTTTTTCTTTGTGACCTTTCTTCCTCCCCTCCCCTCCCCTCCTCTTCCCTTCTCCTCCCTCCACCCACTTTTTTTTTTAATACAAGAGGGGGCAAGGTCCTGAGGCTGGGGAGGATTCGGGTCTGTATCAGGTGAGGGCACAGCTTTGGTTTTCTCTCCTCTTTGTCTTCATTATGGCTTACTTCCCTGCTCTACTGATTATTTCAGCATGTAGAAAAAACTGGCTGCAGCTAAAAATTTGTCTTAAGAAATGTAAACCTTTGAGGCCATTTGAGCATAAACCCAGGCAATTCAGAGAAGCTGGGAACAAGCCAGAGGGAGGCTTGGTCCTTTTATCCACTCTTTCTGCAGGATTTATTAACATCCTGCAGAAAGTAGAAATCTGATTCTTGTGTTGTGCGTGTTTATAAATTACATTACTTTGTAGATATTAACTAGTTTATATCAATATGCACTAGATTTGAGTTTTCTTATTTATATACATGTTTATATACGTATGTGTACAGACACATCTAAAGTTCAAAGTTTTATACAGATTAATCATAGATTATTTAATGTTTTGGTTTCTTGCTGTTAACTATAGTTTATAATCTCAACACAACTAAAATTGATAGAAAATGGGGCAAGAATATAGATTTCTATGCTGTGCAGGTAAATTAGTTTTAAAGCAAAAGAAGTTTTGCTTTAAAAATAGAAATGAAGTACTTTTTCTGTATTAGACATCTCTGTAAAATGTCTTTAGGAAATATATACATGTACTATATATATGTGTGTATATATACTGCATATATATATACAATGAACTTCTGAGTGTCTCTGCTTTTTAAAATGAATGATAGGGACAGGGGGCTTTATGGACACTTATTAATGATAAAGTAATCTGCTGCTTAGAATCATGTATTAAAAATAAGTCTGGCACACACAGGTGCTAAATTAGCTAATTAATTAAATTAATTAATTAACTAAACAAAATTTCATTGAGCACTTATTATGTACCCAATATTCCTGAATCCTGGAAATGAAGCAGTAAAAAAACAGGTAAGACCCCAGTTCTCTGAGCCCTGTTTATGGGAAAGGCAGACAATACAAAATAAAGTTCCAGATAGTAGCAAGTACCATGAAGAAAAATAAAGTCACCTAAAAGTGTTCAGTGTTATGCTGACTGCAGCTGTTTTTCAGTGTGATCAAGATAACCATTTCTGAAGAGGTAATATTTAAACAGATTTGAATGAAGTAAGGTACAGTATAAAATCCTGGGGGTGGTGAGCGAACAGTGAGGAGAAAGCAGTTGTGAATTCTCTGTGGGGGGACGGGCTTAGTGTTTTCAAGAGAAGGCAAGAAGATGCAGAATGGTAAGTGAGGGATAATTTTAGGAAAATCCAGAGAGTTTGGCAGTTGTCAGATCATGTAAAGCCTTGTAGGTTTCTGTACGGAGTTTGGATTTTCTTCTATTTTATTCAATTTATTCTGTTTGATGAGAAGCTGTTAAAGTGTGTGTATCAGGGGAATGGTGTGACAATACTGAAGATAAGTCCACTATATGATAATAAGCTAGGAGGAAGAGGGATGTGGGTAGGTGTGGAATTGGTGGGCAGTGTTAAGGGTCATCTGCACTGCAGCAGTCCAGTGAGAAATTGTAGTGTTTTGGGTAAGAGTGGTACCATCAGGAGCTTTAAGAACTGATTAGATTAAAATGGAATACATTTTGAAGGGAGAGCTGATAAAACTTGCTGAGTGATTAGTTGTATATGACAGTAAGAACAATTATTTCTAAGTTTTTGTCCAGTAGGTAAATGGGCCTCTGAAAATGGCACCTCTGTACCTTTTGAGCATGAGGTATAGCATAGCCACTTATAGAGCTGCAGGAACCTGGGAGAAGTATTGGGGCGGAAATTAAAAGCTCATTGTTGAACAACTTAAATTTGAAATGTCCATTTGACATATAAATGGAGATCTTGAGTAGCCAGTCAAATATCTGAACCTGCAATTCAGTGGAAAGGATAGGGCTGGCAAATTGAAATCAGAAGTCATCTGTTTATAGAAGGTATTTCAAGCTGTGAGATTGAATTGGATGACTTGAAAAGTGAGGATGAGGAGAGATATGGTCTGACTGCTGATCTCTGAGTTACTCTCACATGAAGAGGTCAGGAAGAAGGATCTGTAGGTGAAATAGAAGGACAGGGAGGGAGGGCTCAACCATGTCAGCTGCATCTGTTGGGCTTAAGTTAGATGAAGATTGAGAATTAGACATTGATTTGGCCTGATGGTCATTTATTTGGACTAAAAAGGGTTTTGTTGGAATGGTTGGGCTGAAATTCTCTTTTTGATGGGTTAAAAATGAATGCAAAGAGAGAAAGTGAAGGCAGCATGTGTAACGATAACTTTTATGAGGGGGTATTCTTTAAAGGGGAGTAGAAAAGTGGGTTGGTAGCTAAAACAGAGATTTGTAAGTCAGAAAGTTTCTTTCAAAGTAGGAGATGTTTCAGCTGATAGGGTTGAACCAATAGAGAAGGGAAAATTGCTGAGTCAGTAGAGAATGGATAACTGTAGCTACAAATCTTTGAGAAAGGAAGAGAAGATGGGATTTGGTGTACAAATGGAGGGTTGGTCTTGGAAAAGTTCAGGGACAATTTATCTGATATAATAAGGAGACAGATATATGAGTTTTAAGCAGAGAGGGTGGTAGATTTGATTGGGTGTTGATGATGTTCTGTAATTGCTTCTATTTTTTTCATTTATTTTTAAAGTCAAGGCAGTCAACTGAAGGTGAAAAGTTAAGAGAGAGGTGTTGGAAATTCCAGATGAGAGGAGGTGTAGAATTGTCATCTGAGAGAGTGGGAGAGTTGTTTCATCGATAAGGAAATATGATGGGATTCCTGAGTGATTTTGTGGGCCCACCTGCCTGTGGACCAAGCAGAAAGCTGGATTTGACTAAGTTCTGCTAGGACTACGAGACTTCCCTTAAATTCCACTGGAAGCTGTTTTAAAGGCTGGAGAAGGGCAATCAATAAATGCTTGAATGACAATTTTTCTACCTCCATTTTCCTTGAATTTTCATATAGTTAACATTTCCAGAAAGTTGACAACAACAAAAATAGTCAGTTTAAAGAATCACAGTTTTCCAGGTCAAATCTGTTAAATAGTAAGTCACAGCAGGAGGTATAATTAATTATAAGCTAAGTAAGCTTGCGCGACAATTGATTCAAATATACTCAACTCATCACCAAATATATTCTTCATAGTATTGCTGGAGTAAGCTTTCTCAAATGTGAATTTTGTGTGTGACTGACAAGTGTAAATCATTTGGTGGTAAACTATAGCCTCTGACAGTTGTTTTCTAAACAGATGAATGCTAATGGCTCTGGTGACAATGGAGATCCAACGTCTATTGTAGAGTTACTCACACTTAAGGCTGCCTCCTACTTATAGACTATGTCATAGATTGATACTTTCTTGATCATGTGAGATAGAAATATGAGAACCAAGGACATAAAACAGGGTTTCGCAAGTCAGTTATGCCATCTCAAATATGGTCCCAAATATTTCTCAGAGATTATCCTTACTGTTCCTAGTCCACTGACTGAAGGTGGGGTTCCCTGATTGCCTGAAAGGTCAAGAGCACAAAAAATGCCATTGTGCACTAGCTAGTTAGAATTGCAATTGGCAGTAGGCAGCACAAGGGTACTATCCAGTTTGCAGCTATCTCAGGGAATGTCTAGTGGTTGTAAAAATGTGTGCATGTGCACTTGCTTTGGGGATGGTGGGTGGGGTAGTCAAAGCAGTCGCAACATACAAGCCTGACTCCTTGTATGTTTTCCCCAGGGCTGAAACTATGGGTCCATGAATACATTCAATTACAACTTTTTGATATACAAAAGGATCCAATTATAAGTTTTAAGAAACATACATATTAAAAGAGATGGCATTATTTTTTAAAAAGTACTTGAAACAGGGATGTGGCTGCACTTCTCCTTCGTTGTATACCCTTAGGCAATTTCTGGGAGAAAGCACACAGACTTTAAGAGCAATAGGCAACAGTCACAGTGGGTTAATCCTTTCTCTGCCTTGAGGCACCAGGGTAGGGGTTTTCCAGCTGCCTCTAGCAATCCCATGTGTGCTATCCACTCAGCACCGAGGCATCTTCAATGAAGCTCTATGGGAACAAGAATCATATTTTCAAAGAAATTGGTCTTAAGGATAACTTCCAAGTTCTTGGCAAACTAGGAGCTCAAGTATCTGATCACTTTCTACTTCTCTAAATTCTACAATGTAGAGTTTCTCACACATACCAAGTCTCTGTGTCTTTACACATGCCATTCTTTCTCCTTTGGAATGCCTTCCCTCCTCTACTTTGCTTTATACACTATCTTATATTTCAAGGCCAAATATCTATCTCCTCTTGTAGGAAGCCTTCATAAAAACTCTACCATCTCCATCCTTGTCCCTGCCGGTTTAAATGTCTTCTTGCCTGTCTCATTCCAATAGACTTAAGCTGGACTTCCCCTTCTTACTTAAATACTGCATTTAAATAGGTCTAATAATGTATGTATGTGTATATATGTGTGTGTATATATATATGTATTACATTGAAAAAATCCCCCATGTTAGTCTTTCCTACTAGGCAACATGTCATTTCAGTGACCTGCCTTTTGATTTTACTTCAACAGCATGTGTTTGCTCTCTAATTAATGCTTATTATCTATTAGAATTGTACCTAAAACAAAAATGTTTATCCTGAGAGAGTATTCTGTACATTTCATGAGATATTTTCATGCAAAATTTCTGCCATTTCCTTTGGCTTTTGATGTTAAAAGTTATTTCTATTTCAAAAATATTTTTAACTTCCCATGCTGCCACATAGTAAAGCCTTTTTAATTGATATGTTTTATATCATTCAGTTTTAATTTTATTTGTGCCCTAAGTAATTTGTTAAAGCAGTATTTTTAGTAGGAAATCATGATCTATTTTCTAGTATACCAACTGACATAAAATCCAGTTCTTCCTAAGTATGGAGATACTTCATTTTATAAATTTGTATATATCTTAATGGTGAGGACATTTTAATATTATGCTGTTTTACTTATTATGAAAAGGTTTTGCTCTGAGACCTACTGAAAAAAAGCAAAAAAGAAAAACTTTAAGTAGAAAATGATGTTCTGTTTCCTCATATTAAAATGCAGTTAAAAATGTCAAAATAAGCATGCAAAGCCAAAATTAAATCTCTTGGTCATATTTTTGAGAAGTGATGACTTTTTCTATTTTAATTACCTCCCTAAAGAATTTTAAAATGTAGATGTCTCTAACCTAGAGGATAATTTTCAAACAAGTATATATATAATTATTAGCTTTATAATTTTTCTCCATTCCTCACAAAGTCACAATTTTATCAGATACTTATCTTACCCACCCCCCATGAAATGTGTTAAATAACTTGTAAGTTCCAATCTTCCATCCCATCATCTATCATATATCTATCATGGCATATAATTAACTGCTATGATTATTTTTATTTATAAATAATTTTATATAAATATAAAAATACAGAAATATGCACTTAAATACAGAAATAAGCAATCTGTCAATTTTATTTAGTTAGCATAATAACTTGTACATTTAATGTATGTCAGATATAGGTTTCTCTTTATTCTGATTTCAGTATGGGCAAATATAGGAGAAGACCATAAAACCACTGTGGGGCTTCCCTGGTGGCGCAGTGGTTGAGAATCCGCCTGCCGATGCAGGGGACGCGGGTTCGTGCCCCGGTCCGGGAAGATCCCACATGCCGCGGAGCGGCTGGGCCCGTGAGCCATGGCCGCGCGCATGAGCCTGCGCGTCCGGAGCCTGTTCTCCGCAAAGGGAGAGGCCACAACAGTGAGAGGCCCGCGTACCGCAAAAAAAAAAAAAAAA
>NC_041214.2:126502477-126531049 GCF_002837175.3 Physeter macrocephalus
CGGGGCCCCAACGCTGGGAGGCCGCCGTACCGCAAAAAAAAAAAAAAAAAAAAAAAAACCACTGTGATCTTTGTAAATTTATATGGAATAATGATAGACTTTTAAAATATGAATATATGTATAGATATATTTGCACAATAAACTTGAGTCAAATTCATATAGTTATGGATAATGTGAAGGATATATTTTCTATAGAATCAATTTTACAGGTCTAGTTCAGCCATGCTGCTGAACATCTGCGTAATATGGTTATTTCTGCTTCTTTTCATAGGGCAGAGACCAATGCATAAATTATGATTATTAATGATTTTACTACTTGTGATCGCTTTTGAAAACTAAATGGATGAAAATTATATTTTCCTTGCAATTTATGACAAAATGATAAATAAAATTATTTTCTGTATATTCTCATTATTTTGACATAATTTAAAGGGTAATCTTTTCAAAAGTATCTCATATACAAGTTCAGAGATTTCCAAGAGTACACTAGTTAAGGTGTTTCTGGGTGTGTAGAAGTTTTTCAGCCCCCAGAAGTGCCTGATGAGTCCATTTATTTAAAGGTAAAAATTATTAATAGAACACCAGTATCTCTGGGTCTAGTTATAGCTTTTCAACTAACTATAGAAGCCAGTAGTTCTACTTTCTCAAGGACAGTTGTAAAGTGTAGTGTGGCCTAAACTCATCCCTAAGCTCTTTATAGAAAAGAAAGTTCAGTGTAGGATATGCATCATCAATGAAGTTTCTGAGCTGGGGAAGAGAAGTGAAGCAAAAATGCCCAGGTGAACTGGTGTGGGAATAAACAAGTATTGATTGAGAATGTCAAAGGCAAAAGAAACTTCTCACTGCTCTTCAAAGTTGATTCTTCCTTGTTATTGTGATGGTTAATTTTTCGTGTCAGTTTGACTGGGCTAAGGGATGCCAAATAGCTGGTAAACATTTATTTCTGGGTGTATCTGCAGATGGGTTTCTGGAAGAGATTTAGCATTTGATTCAGTGACTGAATAAAGAGACCACCCTCACCAATGTGGCCAGGCACCGTCCAGTTTCTTGACCCCGATGAAACAAAAAGGTGAAGGACTGGTGAATTTTCTCTTTCTCTCTCTCCCTTCTTGAGCTGGGAAGTTCATCTTTTTCTGTCTTTGGACATTGGAGCTTCTGGTTCTTGGCCCTTCCAACTCTGAGGCTTATACCAGTGGCACCCTGGTTCTTAGGCCTTAGGCCTCCTACTGGGAGTTGCATCATCGGCTACCCTTGAACTGAATTATATCCCCGGCTTTCCTGATTCTCCAGCAGGCAGAAGGCTAGATTGTGGGACTTCTCTGCCTCTATAACTGTTTGAACTGATCTCTACAAGAAGTTGCCTCATTCATATATACATCCTGTTCTCTCTGTTTCATTGGAGAACCCTGCCTAAAACAGTCATGTCTAAAAATTACCATGATAAATGAGACTCGTCAATGGTATCAGTTGGAATCATGAAGTTGGAAGGGTCTTAGTAGTCCATCCTCTCTCTAAGAGTAGGGATCACTTCTCTGCACTATTTTTCTTGGTGTATAATTTTCTGCAGTCCTTTCGGAAAACAGTTTGTCAGCACTTATGTTAAAAAATGCTATAGCATGATCATTGAGTTATTTCACTTAAGGTACTTTATACTAAGGCTATAAGCCTACTATATATTAAAAAGAAAATACTATGTGCTTAAAGATATTTATTGCAAGTTATTAACTAGAAACCAGCAAAAATATCCTTCAGGAATGACAGGTAAATTAAGACATTCTCAAATGAAAGAAAACGAAGAGAATTTGTGGCCAGCAGACCTATCCTCAAAGAATAGCTAAGGGAAATCCACTAAACTGAAGGGAGATTATAAAAAGAAGGAACACTGGAATATCAGTGAGGAAGAAGAAAAAATGGAAAAAATGTGTGGGTAAATACAATAAAGTGTTCTTCTATTTAGTTTTTAAGATATGTCACTCTGCAGACATCAAAATGATAATATAGGAATACTAGGAACAATTTTACATACATAAATTTGCTAACTTAAATGATATGGATCTATTCATAAAAACCACTACCACAACTCACCGCATATGAAGTATATAATTTGAATATTCTATAACTATTGAAGATATTTGGTTTGTAACTTTCAAATAATAAATCTATAGGTACAGATGTTTTCTTTCTCTCTCTTTTTCCTTCTTTCCTCTCCCCTTCTTTCTTTCCTTTCTTCTCTTTCTTTCCTTCCTTCTCTTTCATTCCTTCCTTCTTTCTTTCTTTCTCTCTCTCTCTTTCTTTCTTTCTTTCTTTCTTTCTTTTTCTTTCTTTCTTTCTTTCTTTTCTTTCTTTCTCAGTAGATAAAAGCAGTCAGTATTTATTTGTCTTAATTAGGGAAAAATTTCCAAAACACTTGGACAGTGATGACCCCATGGTGCTTTATTGTGGCTCCATCTCATATCTCCCAACTTTTAGATCAGGATGTCTTGAAATAGTGTTTCCATTTGACCTACCATGATCTAACATGTAGATGATCTTTTTCTATGCTTTGATGATTTGGATTCTTCTAAAACTGATTCTAAGTATCTATTAACTACACTGGTTTAATAGTGATACAAAGTTTTTATTTTTTTTTCAGGTACAGATGTGTTCAATTGGTAATCCTATGAAACATTTAAATACTTCACATTAACTTTATACAATCTTTTCCAGAAAATGGAAAAAGAAGGAATACTTCATAGTACATTTTATGAAGCCAGTATTGCCCTGATACCAGAAGCAGATAGAGACATTAATAAAAGGAAAACCACAGACCAATATTCTTCTTGAATGTAGACAGAAAGATTCTTAACAAAATATTAGCAAATGCAATGTAGTGACACCTAAAAACAATTGACAATAAAAACAATCCCTTCTTCCCTCCCTTTTTTCTCTCTCAAAAGAAATATTTATTTATAAATATAATAAAATTTAAACAGGACTGTATGCTGACAACTATAAAACATCAGTGAAAGAGGTGAAAATATCTAAATAAATGAAGATGCATACTGTGCTCACAGATTAGAAGACTCAACATAGTGAAGATGTCATTTCTCCCAAATAAAAAGCAGTTTAAGACAATTCCTATTAAAATTCCAGCAAGTTTTTTTTAAGACATAGAGAAGATTGTTCTAAAATTATATGGAAAGGCAAAGCAATTGTTTTAAATAGCTAAAACAATCTTGTAAAAGAGAAAGTGGTAGGAATCAGAATTCCTGATTTTAAGACATTATATAGCTGCATTAATCAAGACTATGTTGTATCAGTGGAGGGATAGATACAAATTGATGTAACAGAATAGAGAACCTAGAAATAGGCCTACACAAATATGCCCAACTAATTTTTGACAAAAGTAGAAAAACATTTCAAAGGAGGAAGGATTTCCTTTTCAATTCATGATGTTGGAGCAGTTGGACATCCATGGGCTAAAAATTAACCTCAAACTAAATTTTATACTTAATATAAAAGTTAAAATAGATCATGAACTAACATATAAAATGTAAAACTGGAAAACTTTTAGAAAAGATTTCAGAATGTAAGAGTAGTTAAAGAGTTCTTAAACTCAACACCAAAAGCACAATCAATACAAGGAAAAATTTACAAATTGAACTTTATTAAAATTATGATATAAAGCCTCTGTTAAGATGCTGAAAAGAAAAGCTGCAGACTGGAGGAAGATGTTTGCTAACCACATATCCAACAAAGGTCTCAAGTTTAGAATACAGTTGATCCTTCAACAACACTGGTGTTAATCTGCATTTGCCTTATAGTCTGCCCTCTGTATCTAAGGTTCCTTGGTATCTGCAGATTCAACCAAACACAGAACGTGTAGTACTGTAGTATTTATTATTGAAAAATACCTGTGTTCAAATTCAACTTTATGTAAAGATGTCTCAAAACTTCACATTAAAAAAAAGGAAAAAAAGAAACACAAAACAAAAACCTGGTTAGAAAATGGTCAGAAGACATGAACAGTGTATATAGATGCCTAATAAACAGATGAAAGAAAATATATTCAACATTGTTAGTTAAGGAAATGCAAACTAAAACTACAAGGAATTATCACCACCCATCTGTTGAAATGGCTTTAGCCGTTTCATTTATTTTAATAAAATGCAGTAACTATACCAAATGCTGGTGAGGATTCAGGGAGACTGGATCATTCCTGGTGGGAATGTAAAATTTTACAGTCTGTGAATGTAAAGTGTTTCACTCTGTGAAACAGTGAGGTAGTTGTAAAACTACCATACAACCCAACAGTCACACTCTGGGTATTTATCCCCCCAAATTAAAACTTTTTCTCCCCACACACAAAGACATCTGCATGAATGTTTGTAGCAGCTTTATTCATAATTAATACCTGGAAGCAAGCTAGGTATGCTTCAATAGATGAATGGTTAAACAAATTGTGGTACACCCATACCATGGAATACTACTTAGCAATAAAAAGTAACAATACTGATGCACAAAACAACTCGGATTAATTTTCAGAGGATTATGCTGACGGGAAAAAAGCCTGTCTCAAAAGAGGACATACATATGATTCAACTACTTTTATGTATTATTCTTGTAGTGACAAAATAAACAGAAAAATTAGTGGTAACCAGGGGTTAAGGATAGTGGTGGGAAGGCAGGAGGAAAGTGGATGTGATTATAAAACGGTATCAGGAGAGCCGCCTGTGATGTCATTGTGTATCTTGACTGTATCAATGCCAGTACCTTGACTGGGATATTGTTCCATAGCTTTTCAAATGTTACCATTTGAGTAAACAGGTAAAGTCTACACAGGATCTGTCTGTATTATTTCATGTAACTGCGTGGTAATCTACATTTATCTCAAAATCAAATGTTTTAATTAAAATTTTAAAAAATCTTTATATCAGAAACAAAGTGGCTCGAAGAAATCATATGAAAATGTTAATAGTCATTTAACTATTACCGCTCATGGGCATTTGAAAGTAAGCTTCATTTTCAAAAGCATATTGACATAGGTAATAACTTTTCAAATAGATTTTTTTAAGTTTAGATTTAGTCAAATCAGGACATCTGCTGCTCATGCAGTCTTAGAACATCAATGCCAATTAAAATCACTGTGGCTCAGAGCTGATACTCAACTTTAGAGTTCAGAAATCCCCCCCTCCCAGTTTAGATTGAGCTATAGGGACCACACTCACGATAAACTCATATTAACAACAGCAAAAACAAAACTGATCTAATAATGTTAGATGGAGTATATGCCTTAAAAGTTAGTTGGAATCCTTGTGTTCAGTAAAGAAGTCACCTTTGTTTTGTTCCAAATAGTTTTTGAATTCAAATAAGTAATTTTAAGGATTTTTAAATGAGCATAGAGTTAACACTATAAACATTACATGGTCTTAGGCAATATGTAATCTTGGTAAAGTAAATGTCTTATGGACCATTCCTGCCTGACTGGTGTTACTACCCCTGTAATAAGTGGAAAGCTTGGGTTTACCAACTAGTGTTTCTTTCTTCCCATTAGTGCTGGATTAGTACCGATGAATGCATTTTATTAAGCTTTGTAATAATGTTTGTTTTTTACTAAGCCCAATGCAGATCAGTGTTCTTTTCTTGAGATTTTTCTCAGATTTCTTCAGTACATCCTGGTTTTGACAATTCAAACTTGTCACCTTGATTGTACTCCCTAACTCGTCATCAAAGAAGCATTTATAAACTATGTGTTAGTTACATTTATTTCTGCTATTAGCTAATGTTGCTTGTATGTTGGTATTTATTTTTCTCTGAGATGCTCTTTTTATCAATCTGGGCTCTCTCTCATTGTAGACAATTCTCTTACTAGAAAATTCATAGACTCAAGTGTTTGAAGTGACCTCAGTAACATAGTTTAATCTTTAATCTTTGCTTCAACATCCCTGATTCTGCTTGCCCTTAGATATCTTCAGCAGTGTGAAACCCATCTCATGAGGTAGCCCGTTCCATATTTGGACAGGTTTCCCCATTAGAAAAGTCTTTGTTACATTAAGTTAAAAATCTGTCTATCAATTTGTAACCCACAGACACTCAGAAGACAGATCCAATCACTTTTCTACATAGTGTGCCTTTGAGTATTATAACCTGGAGCTCTTTCTATTTCCAGAGTGTGTATTTCCATTTTCTCCCCAATTATTTTTCCTATTGCATTACGTGGTTTTGAATTCTTATTTATTAGCAAACTTGAATTTGTCTATATCCCTCTTATATTTGGAATTCTGAATGTAATATACCAATGGGTTCTGACTATATCATATTATATTTTAGTCAGAAATTTCTTAGCCATTGCCCAGTATAGACATGCATTGTATCTTTGTTATTTTCTATTTATTTTATACCTCAAAAGTACAATTGTGTCAAAAGACTTCTAGCGTACTAAGGTTTGGTTCTGTTCTGTCTTCTAGACTTGTAAATAATGTGTATATAAGGTAATGGGGAAAAAAAAATCACTCACTCTTTCAGTGATATACTTTTTTCCTTTTTTTGTTTGTTTTACCTCATTTACTCTCCCTCGAGTGTATTGTGAAGATTACTATTTTTTAAGCCTCAATATATGTCTAGTCAAAAATCTTACAATCTATCGTTTAAATTTAAATTGGATTCCAAAAGTCACTAGATTAAATCTCCTGCTATACTTAGTGAATGAAAATATATGTTAAAGGAGGGAAAGCAGACCATTTTTATGTTTCTAACAGGCTAAATTGGGAACTTGTCAGTGCTCACAATCCAGTTCTTCAGAAGTCTAAAACTGAACTTGAAAGCACCCTGGTCACCTCTGACCCACTGTGGAACACAGTGGTCACAATTGAAGAGGAAGGTGGTTCTTTTCAAGAAGAGCCACCTGCAATCACAGGTGTTATCAACAAGCCTTGGAGCTTCGAAGAGCTATTGTATTTTCCTTCAGCCAGCCATTGTGATGACAGCGCTTCAGAGGTTACTGGGCCACTTTTAAACTTTTGTATCTTAAAAGCCACAGTAGAAATATATAGGCCACCCCGATTAATCAAAATTATATTTTCTGTCTTGCTGTAATATGATCATAAACCTTCAAAGAGACCTTTCCTTATGAAGTGTTTATGAGTTATGAGAAACAAGTGTAGGCCTTTTATCTGTAAACGTGACAAATATTCACAAAAATGCAACTGTCTTCAACTAGATATTCCCCTTTCGTCTTTAAAAGAGACACACTTTTCACAAAATCAACTATTGCCAAAGACTAACAAGTATCTGTGAAACAAAGGAGCTTTGAAATTATTCTTTGATTAGCTTGCTATATCAAAGGTCAAGGAATTGTATCCTTGAATGGTGGTGGAGAGCTGTGGAAGCGTCATCAACAGGCTTGCTCTTGCTGGCTTAGTACTGCTGTTGCTGTAGTGAAGAGGCCATTTGAACCAGTGGGTCAGACATATAACATGGGGTGTCATAATAGTTGGAAAAAATCAGCAAATTATTATAAGAAGAATTTATACTTCAGAGCAATACTCATTTTTGTGTATAGCCATTATTTTTCTGGACCTTTCTACTTGTTTACTTGCCTATTTCATTCTCTGCTCACATTTACATCTTTATTAAATTTTTATACCCTTTTTTCTCTTTTTTTCTTCATTTACTCATGTAACTGGCTGTGAATGAATCTGATTCACATATTTATGTTAGTGACAAGTCAGAATGCCAAATTTGAGCTATTTGTGGTTCTGTTGTGAGCAATTTACACATTTACAGTCTCTAACATCTGCTTTAAAATATTCTAATATTGGGCTTCCCTGGTGGCGCAGTGGTTGAGAGTCCGCCCGTCGATGCAGGGGTCACGGGTTCGTGCCCCGGTCCGGGAAGATCCCACATGCCTTGGAGCGGCTGGGCCCGTGAGCCATGGCCGCTGAGCCTGCACGTCCGGAGCCTGTGCTCCACAACGGGAGAGGCCACAACACTGAGAGTCCCGTGTACCAGAAAAAAAAAAAATCTAATATTATAATTCTTTCCAAAGTCGGTTTGACCATTAGCAATCAACAGTAGCAACAATGAAATGCATTGATGGTAATTGATAAATTAAAACAAACCACCTGTGAGCAAGAGGGCTCTAGAAAAAGGCAAGTTAAGATGGCTAGGGAAGTGACACACTGCTGCAAGCTCCATGAACTCCCTGTGATACATCCGAAATTTTATAAACTTCGCTAATATACCAATAATATGGATGATAACAAGAGAAAGCAAAAAACAAAAACAAAACAAAAGAGGAGGGAACAAAAATGAGAAAATAATTTGGGAGGCAGGGAAACATATGGGCTATAATCATCCGTACAGTTGCTGTGTCTGTGGATGAAATCTGACTTTAAAGTTTTTTTGGCTTTGAGAGATGTTTTGGATGGGGGGAAAGTCAGACAGATCTGTACCAGTGTCCCAATCCTTCACTTATCTGTTCAGGTGATTTTGGAAGAATCACGTAAAATCTCTTGTTTCAGTTTCCTCATCTGGAATTAGAGGATGATAACCCACCCTTAGTGTAAGTGTAAAGAAAAAATTAAACATGACTATATGGATAAAGCATTTGACCCATTATCTATTCTCAGTAAAGGATAGTTTTCTGTTCTTTCTTTATCCCCCCAGAATGCAAACTGCCAGCAGCCAAAGGGGAGAGGGAATCATCCTCAGGAGTTAGCAGATATATTGTGACTCTGACAGTTATCGCGTGTTGCTCATTGTTTGGGCGTCATTGAGTATTGTAGTTGGAACTGTTCACAATGACAGTTCTACATGCCAATGAAAAAGCAAATGTCACAAACCTATTCAGTGGCCTTCAGTGCAGGTTGAAAAAGGTATTGAAAATGTAGTTTTGGAGGGATTTTCTGAAAGGGAGAAGATGGTATAGCCCAAATAAGCAGCTTTTTCCTAAATGCCTGATTTAATCAAAGAGTAACATGTAGAATTTATATTTCTTAAATAAAAATCTCTCTCAAGAACAATTTTCAGCAGAAGAAGCACAGTGGATTTAACTAGATAGTGCCTCTCCTTACTTTCCTTTCATACTGTGCAAAGGTTTTTTTTGTTTTGTTTTGTTTTGGGGGTTTTGTTTGTTTGTTTTTAATGTGGTAATCCCATAATCTTTGTATAATAGAGGAATAGACCATAGTGTTTAGGTTGCAGATTCCCTCTTACTGGAAAAAAATAGTTTGGCATGGGAGAGTTTACCACTGATCCAGAAAACCATTGGTGGTTGTATAAGTAGTGACCTGCTGATATTCAGCAGGTATCCAAATTGTGATTTTCAGCCACAAAAACTGATTTTGGAAAAAGTAGTAGACTTAGTTCCAAGGGACTTGAGGGGCTAATATAAAACTAATCATAGATGAACATGACTATAACATTTCTTGCTTAAGACATAGTTTCTTATATATGATCCCTGGGTGTCCAGAGAAAGCCTCTCAGAGGTCATATTTGATTAAAATCTGCTTGACATTTGAGCTTGGGTTCAACTCGGGCAGAGAATTCCAGGCAGAGATGCGAAGTCCATATGGTTAAGATGAGCTTGATTGTGCTTGAGGAACAGAAGGAAGGCCACTGTAGCTGGCAACAGGTGGAAGAGAGTAAGTCACAGTATTAGACTGGTGCTTGATTGTATCGGACCTTGTAACCAGGACTATAGAGTGGATTTTATCCCAGGTGAGATGGGACTTATTTAATAGGTCCAGGTCACTCTGACTGGGCAGGATTTTGACCTGAAAGTGGGTCATTGATCTCAACCTGACGGCACGCTGTACATTGGCAAAGTGTCTGGGCATTGATAGCTATATATATAAAACTCTGGGCGGGTGACTTTGACAATTCATCCTGTGTCTTTATATATGAAAAAGAATCCTGAAACCATGGAAATTGAAGATAATTTTGGGACCTTTTAAAAAAGTTAATTTTGTAAGCATAGGCTAAATTCTCCTCAAAATTTTCACCAGATATCTGATATTCTGAGGAGCCTAAGCTTTTATTTCCCAGGACCTTGCATCCATTGCAGATGTGAAGTTTCTTCTAATCTATTGTTTTATCTTTTACAAATTTGTCAGTTTGCCTTTTACTTCAGAATATATTTGTGTTTATTTTCCTACAGTTAGCTCTTTAAGTTGCTGTCAAGGGGCAGATGTGCATAGTAAGTAGCAGGCTACTTTGATTCTGCAATAAGAAACCTGAGTTCAAATTCTGACTTCATCACTAGCCAGCTGTGTGGCCCTGTGAAAGTTACATATGGACACTGGTAAATGTGAGCTTTAATTGCAGGGGTTAGCAAACTATGGCCTGCGAGCCAAATCTGGCTGCTATCTGTTTTTGTTAATAATGTTTTATTGAACTACAGTCATGCTTACTCCTTTACATATTGTCTGTGATCTCTTACAACCTACAACAGCAGAGCTGAATCATTGCGACATAGACTGTGCATGGCCCACAGAGCGTAAAATGTTTATACTTGACCCTTTACAAAAAAAGTTCACCAACCCCTGTCGTAGTGCACACTTCTGAGGGTTATTGTGGTAATTCCATGGAATACTTCACACAAAGCTCTTTGTACAAGGTCCAGCATTTAATAAGCATTCAATATATATTTATAATTACTAGAATTTTTAGAAATTCATTTTGGTTACTTCACAGTAATCAGGTCAAATTGACTCTCATGAAGATGCACCACTGTTTATGTGTATTTCTGTATATCCTTGGGGGTAAAATTGCCTAAGTTTGAGAAGTCTTTTTTGAGTAGTCATATTTTGGTGATACTTGCCCATTTCTGCATTAATAACAGTCCTGGTTATTGGAGGTTCTATTTTGCCCACTAATCTGTCCTTAATATGAATATTATAAATTATACATATGTAAAAGTTCTTGGCTATATTACAGCAATATGGGTAGATTGTTAAATTAATCATTGCAGAGCCCTTTGAAAATCTAGGCAGCAATGTACAAATGCAAAATTTATAACTGGAGCAAACAAAAAGAAGCTGATGATTCCTTAAGGATACTGATGTTTTTGTGGTTTCTTTCTTTTATTGTCGTCACCAGAGATTTATCTAACATTTGGGGAAATTTTCAATATTTAATCATAAGCATTTTTATTCCAATGTAGGCTATACATGCAGGCCAATCTGAATTTGTTCTAACTAGAGGCTGGATATATTATTTTTTTTTTAATTGGGGTATATGTTCAGATGAATGCCCATGTGTGTTAAAACTTAAGATAAACAAATCCATGCATTAATAAGGAAATATGATTAGTGAAGAGTTTAATGACTTTACTTTTCATAGTGGTAAACATGTTGTAAAAGGCCCCTAAACAAAGATTGTAAACTGTGGGGGAAAAGGAAGAGGATAATCTTATTTGAGCATCCCAAATAAATAATTTCTTATTTAGTTTTCTTCCTAAATGCCTACATCATACTAATTACATAGCCACTTTTGTAGGTATCTGAAGTACCTACAAAAGTATATTTAAGTTACATTTATGCCAATGTAGTCAAGAATTTTGTTCTTAATTTCCATTTCCTATTTCAGTGACTGAAAACACAGTTTCTTAAGTAATGTATACTAGGTTTTTTGGGTTTTTTTTAACTGCTTCAGAGTTAATGTTGGATTTTATTTGAGTTTCTTAGCTTTCTATGTACCTTATTAATTCAGTTCAGGTCAATTTGTTTAAAATTAATTTAAAAAATGGTATAGGACATGATTCCTACCACATAGACATTTATTGTTGTGTTGGGAAGACTCGTTACATGAACCAGTTTATCTCCTATTTTCTTTTACACTAATTAAGGAATTGTCAGGAAGATTCTGTGAAGCTTATGCTGAAACTTGAGTAATAGGTAGAGTTTGGATAGGAGAGGAATGGGTAATAGTTCTTATATTTGTTTTTTTTTCGGGGGGAGGCTGAATGGTTATGTTTTTTAGTATGTGTGTTTATTTTCCCCTATCATCTAGAATTCTATTATTGCCTAAAACACATTATTTGATGTAATAAACCTTTAGGTCTGGATTATGTTAGCATATAGTGGAATCATTCAAATTGTTTACTCTGTATCCTGAAGCTCAGAAAATTTTTGATCTTGAATTAATCTTTCACTTTAATAAAAGGTTTATTAAATCCTAAGTTAAAAGGAGAGCAAATAATCTAGTAACTTCTTGTCAAAACTTATCACTCTGAGGTTCAGAGAGGTTATGTGCTTATACTGATTTTTGCAAAATCATATGGAATAGTTTTCTTGACTCCTAACTCAGTGCTATTTGTGTGTATGTGTGTGTTACAAATGCTTCCTTGATGTTCATTAAATGAAGTCTGACATAATTTTCTCGTAAAATGCATCAAACCAAGGCACTTGCTTTCTTTATCTTTTCAAAATTAGTAAATATATTTATTCATTTAATGATTTCAAGCAATAGCTAGTTTTTTGATAGGCTTTCACTTTTGCCTTATCAATGACAATTTAAAAGGAAGAGAGGCTGACGAGAGAGAAAAGGAAGAGAGAAAAAGAGTTTAGAAAAGAAAAAAGAAAGGGAAAGAGAAGAAGAGATCATATGGAGAGCTAGTTTAGGGATTAAGGAGCCACAGAGAGCAAGGGAAAAAAGGAATGACTTCTTAAGACTGATGGAAAGAGCAGAGTCTCAGCTGAAGGGGGCAATAGTTGGGGCAGGATTCAAGAAAAGCGTGAGCCTTAATTGGGAAAGAGGCTATAACATGAAGTGGGAATTTTCCAGAGATGTATCTTGCTAGAAAGAAAATTATCCCAAAGGTATTCTCTTTAAAGAGAAAAATTCTGGCTACTTACTGTGCCTGAGCTCAGGCTGCGGCCACTTCCCCACTGCCACCCCACTGCCACCCTCACAGGTGCTGGATCTGCAGGTCTGTGGCTAGCGGTGGGCACAGGTCTCTGTTCTGCAGGATGGGGTTTATTAAAGTTATCAAGAATAAGGCCTACTTCAAGAGATACCAAGTGAAATTTGGAAGAAGACGAGAGGTTAAAGCTGATGACTGTGCTCAGAAATGCATGGTAATCCAGGATAAAAATAAGTACAAGAAACCCAAATATAGGATGATAGTTCATATAACCGAGAGAGATATCATTTGTCATATTGCTTATTCCATATAGAAGGAGATACGATAGTTTGTGCAGCTTATGTTCATTAACTCTCATGGATACACTGCAGAAAGCACTGATGGTCAACCTGGTACCTTCACCTGCTGTTTGGATGCAGGGCTTGCCAGAACTACTACTTGAAATAAAAGTTTGGGGGCCCTGAAGGGAGCTGTGAATGGAGGCTTGTCTGTCCCTCACAGTACCAAAAGACTCTGGTTATGATTCAGAAAGCAAGGAATCCATTGCAGAAGTACACTGGAAGCACTTCATGGGTCAGAACATTGCAGATTGAATGTGTTACCTGATTGAAGAAGGTGAAGATGCTTCCAGGAAATAATTCTCTCAATACATAAAGAACAGTGTGACTCTAGACACGATGGAGGAGATTATAAGAAAGCTCATGCTGCTGTAGGAGAGAATCCAGTCTATGAGAAGAAGCCCAAGAAAGAAGGTTAAAAGAAGAAGTAGAACCATCTCAGAATGTCAAATGCCCAGAAGAAAGATGCAGTAGCTCAGAAGAAGGCAAGCTTCCTCAGAGCTCAGGAGTGAGCCGCTGGGAGCTGATAAACCAAACCACAATTTTCTATGAAGGTTTTTCAGATAAAGACAATAGTAAACTTATTGACCAAGCTAAATAAATAAATAAATAAACAAACAAACAAATAAATAAATAAATAGAAAAATTCTGTAGAAATGCGATTCAAACATTTCAGAAGTGAATAGCTGAGTATTATATGAGAGGTTCAACCACACAAAATTATCACATAAAAAATGTTCATCTCTTATTTTTTCATGCTCTCACCTGTTTATTTGATGGCTAATTTAATAAATAGCTTTCCACAAAATCTGATTGTGTTGACTGTATTAGAATTGATTTTTAAAGGAGGTCACATGTTAAAGATTACACTATAGAACTGATAGTATGTAATACAAAGGTATTCATGCTATGCCTGTCAGAAATGGATTGACAGCTTTTCTGAATTAAATTTATGGTGATTTCCAATAAGTGTGAGTGATATATTGTCCAATTTATCCTGTAGACCTCCACCTTTAATATCACTTTTTTGAGTAGCCTAGCTTCATATTTTCCACACTAGATTAACAGATCCTTTCTCATTATAGTGTAATACTACCATACTTTTCTTTGTGTTATTAATCATTATTGTAATTAAATGCATTTGTGTTATTTGTAAAATGTCTGTCTCTCCCGTTAGTCTCTAAGCTCCATGAAAATGCGTGTTGTATATTTTCTATTCATGACTATAACCCCAGCACCTAGCATTGAGCCTGGCACAAAGCAGGTACTCAAGAAATATTTGTTGAATGCACCAATAAGTAAACACCACACTACTCCAGAAAAAATAAATGCAGAATTAAAAAATAAGGCTCAAGATGGTGGCCATGGAAGTCGGAATCCTCTAAGGAATGTGTAACAACTCAACTGCTGAATCAACTAGAAAAAAAAAAAGGCTCATTTGTTTTGATATTAGCCAAAACATGCTTATCTTTAAGAAGATTTATTTTCAATATGAAAAAAATTATAGGTATTATAACACATTGGTCTATTCCAATTTATATTTAATTTATATGTAAACAAACACATTTAAAATCTGTTTATTATCCAGTAGGTGCTCCCCTTAATCAATCCTTACTATATATCAGACACTGCTAACCACATTATACACATTATCCTATTTAATCCTCTTTCAGGAGTGTGCTGAAATTATCTTCCATTTTACAGTTGAGAAAACTGAGGCTTAGAGAAGTTGAGTACCTTGCCCAAGTTCATACAACTGACATGACCACATGTTGGAGCTATGAGTATGTGGTTTTAAAAACTTATTGTACCAAGGAAATTGCCAAAAACAAAAATTAACTTATACATGGTCATGCTGAATGTAGCACTATCCAATTATACTTAAGCGTTGAGGTTTTGGACTCAAAAGGTTGAGTTCCGGGCTTCCTTGGTGCCACAGTGGTTGAGAGTCCGCCTGCCGATGCAGGGGACACGGGTTCGTGCCCCGGTCCAGGAAGATCCCACATGCCACGGAGCGGCTAGGCCCGTGAGCCATGGCCGCTGAGCCTGCGCGTTCGGAGCCTGTGCTCCGCAATGGGAGAGGCCACAACAGTGAGAGGCCCGCGACCGCAAAAAAAATAAAAATAGGGGCTTCCCTGGTGGCGCAGTGGCTGAGAATCCGCCTGCCAATGCAGGGGACACGGGTTCGTGCCCAGGTCCGGGAAGATCCCACATGCCGCGGAGCGGCTGGGCCCGTGAGCCATGGCCGCTGAGCCTGCGCGTCCGGAGCCTGTGCTCCGCAACGGGAGAGGCCACAACAGTGGGAGGCCCGCGTACCGCAAAAAAAAAAAAAAAAAAAGGTTGAGTTCCACCTGTACTTATTAGCTGGGTGACCCTGAACATTTTAACTTTTTAAAATCCCAGATTCTCCAACCATGAAACACACTTGATATTACAGTCTTGTTAAGTGAGACTATGTAATATGTGAGTTCTAGAAGCCAGTAGACATTCAATGAATTTGAATTTCTTTTTCTTTTCTATATAACACCTATATTCTCCATTCTGTTCTATTCTAGCCAGCCCGCTAAATGCTAATTCCCTTTGTTTGTAGGAATGTGTACAAATAGACATTAAAGAACTATATCTTATTTAACAAGGTTAGTGCAAATTTGAAAACTGCTGAAGGAGTGATAGTTGAAATTTAAATATGATTAATAGCAGCTTCCCATACAGTTTTCCTCAATTTCCCACCCCCAGAACACACACACACACACACACACACACACGCACACACAAGCGCAAACAGGCATGCACATACCATTTTCTGAAGAACTAGGTGCTTCTTTTTTCCCTTGCCTTATCTCTATCCCTATGCAACTGGTATTCCCCAACTCATCTCCTCCCCAGAGTGCTTATCCATTTTTGGTCTCAGAGTACACTGTTGCATTGCAACTTCTTTAGTATTCTAAATATCTAAAACTATATAATAGTATTTTTCTTGAATGTTGTCCTAAAATATTCATTATTTAGGGATGAGAGTCAAGGAAAATCCTCTTGTAGTCAATATAGTCTATAAAATAATAATTATTTTGGACTAGAAAAGAAAATTAATTCCCAGATGTTTTATACTTGTTTATCTACAGATCTTTGTTCTCCTTCACTTGTATTTTTCTCATTTATTTTTGATGCTGTTTAGATGTATTTATCTTTAAGTTGCCTCAAGTCAGTCTTTTGAAATGAAGCTGGTTAAATATAAGTAAATAAACATTATATATCTAATTACAAATTTTAATACAGTGATGGAAAATTATCAAGTTTATGAGTTATTTTTCTACAATAGAAATAATAGTTCATGTAAATATCAAGTTAATCTATTAGAAATAAATCAATCACAAGAGAAAAATTGAAAAATGAGAAATATGTAAATAGTTAATGTTTCCAAACTTTTACCATTAAAATAAGCTTTTAAAATCTGATTACCAATTATAGTTTAATATTTGCCAATAATGCATATCTATATATGTTTAAGTCACTGTCAGTTTTGATCTGGAGCAATAATTATTTTCATTGAATTTTTAACCTTGTTTGGAAAAGGTGGATGTGTATCTGTGCACCTGTATGTATGTATATGTAATTAGCTAACCTATAGTGATTTGTTCTGTAGAAGAGCAATGCCTTGTTCAGATGAGATATGTAATAATTTCATATAGTACCTCCCCTGTGTTTCATTATAGAGGATGATTTAGCTTGGCTTTTTGCTTTCTGGACCTTGAGATGCTCAGCTTTTTTGGGCCCTCTACTTTGAAAAAGATCTTTCTAAGTTTTGTCCAAATTTGATAAGCTCTAATGCTTTGAAAAATCACCTTTGGTAACAATCTTTATGAGAAAGCAAAGAAATGTAAACTGATTTAAAAATAAATAGTATGAAATAAATAATAATAAATAAATAATAAATAGTATGAAAACTTATTAATTTCTTAATCATTCAGGGTAATTAATCATTATCAGAGTGGGTTACTAGTTATTTTAGATTTATCTCTAAGCTTTCACTTTTGCTTTCACTGCTGGTCCCTTACCACTCCGCTCCCCACCCCTATGCACACACATACACAGGGACAAACACACTCCCCTCGAAGTTTGCATTTTACTCATCTTACCTGAGCAGGTAACCAAGCTTGTTAAGAATATAAATTTAGAGAAAAGAGAGACTTGAAAATTTCTCGAGTATTTTTTTTTTTAGTACAAGTATAATTGGAAGCATATGGAAGTATAATATGCCATCCTTTCCTACTTATTTCCTAAAGAATACCTGATTAGACTTACAGATAATATAAATGGAGGTAATTTTAATTCAATATTTAATAAGCTAAGTACAATTTAGGCCTTAAGGGGAAGAAAATGTTTTACTGTAATAATGAATGTAGATAACCAGGGCTCAGTGGATATAATATGATTAAACAGTATATTAATTTAAATAAAATAAAGTTGTACAGGTTGAAATTTAAAAAATAACGTTATATTGAAAAGAAAACTTCAAAATCATATTTTATAATAAAAACCCATTTCTGAAATTTATATTATTACAGATTTTTAGTAGTTGAATTAATACTTTGTCTCAGAGTTGTGTGCTTCTTGCTACCTAATTTTGTTTGAAATTAATATATACAGTAGCCTCAATATAATTCTGTCTAAAGACCTAGATACATTTTGTTATAGATGACACTGTTATGTTGTACGAGATATGAATAAGCACTTTTTGTACTTCTTGATGTTTAAAATTTTTCTCAATCAATTCCAATTGACTGACAGTATAATTTCTGTTGACAAAGTAAAAAGCAAAGATATAGCATTTTCCCTTTATTGACTAGTTATATTAAAATTATACTGATAGATGAGTTTTTTTATTTTTAAAAATAGAGTACGTAGTAAGATATTACCTGCTTTTCAGTATCTTCCTTTAAAAAAATGTTATTTTCCTTTAAAAAGAGTATCTTCCTTGAAAAAAAAATGTTATTTTGATTGTGATTCAAGACTCTATCCTTCTATTTGACATGCCATATTTTTCTATAAAAGAAAAAGTCTCAAAGTACTTTCTTTGTTTAAGGTTAATCTGCTGCCTCAGTTGAAATACCCAGATCAAAACATGTAACTTTTGCTTTATGGTTTAATGATGTATGTTTTAATAGCCATTCAGCTTCAAAGACTCTGTAATTGCTAAGAGGAATATATAATTTTTCTTCATATTTTGATATTTGGCCACTGCTTAAAAATGTCTCCTATTTATTTGTATGCAATATTAGTGGGGTTAGTAACATCCAGTGGACTAAGTGGCTGATTTTGAAAATTCTAGAAGTTATTCAGGGCCACAAATAAATACATTAGGCAAATAGTTTTGAATTACAAAATGTAACTTCATCTAATAAGTGTGGTTACATCTGATTATACTTGCTTGCCAAGAAAATTTGACTATGTTTTATTTCATTATAAAGTTCATTGGCAGAATGTTAGACAAATCAACAGTTTTTGATTTTAGGGATATTTCCTAAAAACCTTAATATTGGAATTATCTGTGTGACAAAATTATCTTAATAAATAGTCATTACTTGATTACAGGTTGAATATTTCAGACATCCAAACCAATTAGACTGATAATTTTGATTGCCAGAAATCCTTAAATGTATATATTTTTCCTTGACATATTCAGTTTCTATATCAGACACCTGTGATTTAAACATTTTTAGTGGTTTATGATTCACAGGAAAGTCAGCACATTTCATTATCTTTCTCTGGATTTTAGGGATTTTGTTTTTGCTTCATAAAATATATGAGTAAGCTAATCAATCGATCTTAGGCAGTATATATGACATAGTATTTGTCTCTAATTCATGTGTTAATTGGTTTAAGATAGAAAGCTAATGACTAAAATAGGTTACTTCTCAAATACATTCAAACTGGCTTCTAAGTATATATTTGTTAGCATCAAATTCTTCCAGTTGTTTGGAAACTAGGCTACTTTGTGGTTTTTAAGGACAGACTTTAAAAGCCTTGTGTCAACGGAATAATCTTAAAAGCAAAGCCCCACCTTGTCTGCTGTAACACACCAAAGTAAAACTGTACTCTTAAATTCTGCTTTATATTTTTATGGGACTCTAATCAACTGGATATATTAACTGTGTCATGCGCTGTCTGATGACATTTTGAAGTAGAAAAAGTAAATTGCCTTTTCTATTGTATCCTTTGCCAGACGTTTTCCTACTTTGACTCAAGGCAAACCATTCAATTGAGATGATTCAGTTCATTTATTACTACAGAGCACATTGAGTAATATTTGTAATTCAGTCATAATTTGGAATATATCCTAACTCTTCTCAGCCCCTCAAAGAAGGAAAAATGCAGTTTATGGGTGCTGAATTTGAAATTTACGATAGTAGGATTAGTAATAGATGTCTTTCAGAAATCTATATTTTCACTGGTATATATTCCTTAAGCTTGTTCTGGTGTTCTATTTAAAAGGCAAAGCTTAGATTCAGTGAACGATTTCATTCATGTATAAGCTTAATAATTGCATCGTACATGTGACTGCTGAAAAGTAAGGTGCAAAACAGTACCTCAGCTGGAGGTCCTTTAGATTTAGATTTTTAACATATATTTAAGATTTCACTAGCCCCCAGTAAAACTGTTGAGAACTGAGTCTCTCACGAGCTTCCCTGGTAGATGACATTTCATAAGTGTTGTGACAGTTTGTTGTCAGAGGAATTAAGTGTGACTCTATCAGGAGAGGGCAACTCTTGGAAGTTTACACCTAGACTCCTTTGAACTTTGCCCCATGCACCTTTATCTTTGCCGATTTTGCTTTTTATCCTTTTACTGTATGTAATAAATCATAGCCATGAGCATGACTATATGCTTACTCCTGCAGGTCTCCTAATGAATCACTAAATCTGGATGTTGTCTGGAGGACTCCCAGCACAGCTTTCCTCTTGTAATTTAACTTCAGTGACCTGGGATAAATATATTTATATAATAATTAAATACAGTGTTAACATTAAGTTGGATGTTTACATAGTGTAAGAAAAAAAAAAAGAAAGCTACATCTTTATTCCAGTGATACTGTAAACCCTCTAAAACCTGCTCTTTTTCAACTTTGAGTTCTGGATTGTGTCCATACAATTACTCACGTGTACGGTCTGGTTATTTAGGGACTCAGACCTCAGTCTTCCTGGTTCTCTGTCTTGTTAGGTCTTGAAAGCCCCAATTTTTGTGATCTGAGTGCAAGCAACCTGTGTTTTAAATTAGTTTTATTAGGCCACTGAGTTTATAGAGTGAATTTATCTGTCTGGATTTATCATGCTAAGATGATAAGAGAAAATTTGGACTACAGAAATATTGGGAACATAATTATGAGTCTGTCTTTCCCCCTATTTCCTGCACTGGTAGTTTATTTTTTCTTGAACAACAAAGGCTATTTATTTATAAAATGTTACCTTTATAAGATCAATTTTTTTTACTAACTTTTAAAAATAATCTAGTTTTAGAAAATATGTATAGCCAGAGAATTAATACTTTTAACTTTTGCTTTCTATTTGTTGCTACTAACTTGAAAATTTTAGATCTGATTTTTTTCCTGAACGTATTTCCCAAGATTTTGTTAAAAAACAAAATATTCTAGAGTTTGTTTCTTTACTATTTTCATTCTAGATAGTTTACTCCCCTGTAAAATTTTGTGTCCAGCTGACCAGTTGAACAACTTGGGGTTTAGATGCACCTACCCCTGCTCAGTTGAAATCCACATCTGCTATCTCTGCCTCAAAAACAAAGTAATTGATAAATGACTCACTCAAGCTGAAACAGTTTGGATTAGAATCAGGACTCAAACTATAGTTCTTTTGATTCCACATATTGTGATCTCTAATTGAACACAAACTTTTCCCCACAGTTCTCTAATTTAAAGATCTGTAAAATGAAAATACAGATACTATATTTATCGAAAAATATCCACATATTAGTGGACCCACACTGTTCAAACCCATATTGTTCAAGGATCAACTGAATCTCTTTTCTATCTCCACAGACTACACATCTATTTTATGTTTTATTAATGATTTACATATTCAAAAAATATAATAAAATGGATTATTTTGAAAGCAGTACAAATTTGATTTGTTTCTACCTGTTTAATCTTGTGGTGATTTTTTAAAAGAATTTTTATGTTGTTTAGACTTTGTTTCAGGTTAAGAGAATTTTAGAGGTCCATAGGATAGAATTCAGTATTTTTTTAGCCCATTTGAATTTTTTAATTATATGCTCCATTTTCATTATTGTTTCTTTTCTGATTATCACAGGAAATTCTTTTTCTATTTACTCATACCAAGAATCTGTCTACTCACATAGTTACAGCCAAGTATGTTAAATATAGTTTTATAACTCCTTTTGGTCAAGAAGAAGATAGATTAAATATTGTAATAACAGGAATCAGTAGGACATTTAGTAACTCCGCCCTTAATCAAGTATGTGATATTGCGCAGTACTTTCTTTTTAATTATTAGATTCACATCACCTCCTTTTCTGCTTTTTATTGAATTGCAATATCATTGGCTTTTTTTCCTCTTTTCTCTTACTTTATCTCTGTAGATATTAGGATGCAGTTTTCACATTTGAATGTGTTTACCTGTCTAAACATAAATGTCTAATATTTATGTTAGAAATTGACAGAAAATGTCCACCAGCCCAAGATGGTGATGTAAATGAGTCAATAGGGTTGGTATGAAAATGTGGCATTGCAGGTACTGGGAGGAACTCAATTAAAAACATGTTCTATCTTCAGAAATTCAAACTGAAAAATTGAAAGTACGGTTGTCCCTCAACATCTGCAGAAGATTGGTTCCAGGAGCCCCACCATATACCAAAATCCACAGATGCTCAAGTCCCTTATATAAAATGGCATAGTATAATGAATACTGTGATCGCTCTGTATCCAAGGATGCTAATCCAAGAATATGGAGGGAAGACTGTATATTTATTGAAAAAAAATATAAGTGGACCTGTGCAGTTCGAACCCATGTTGTTCAAGGGTCTACTGCCTTCTGCAAGATAAACAAAACAGTAATACATGTCAGATCAGACCCAGGGACAGTCTGTGAACTCTGGTTTACATATTCCTATCTTCATACATCTACCCAAGATATTTAGTTTTTAAACAGGTTTTGTTCCTACTCTGAGGTATTTTGGGCTAAAAATAACTTTCAGTTTGCCTTTCAGAAGTAAAATATACATTACCAATCAAATGGACAAATGAGAAAAGTATGACCTTTTCAAAATATTGTTTAGAGAAGATTATTGATATGCAAATTTATTCTTTCTGAAATATTCATATAGCAACCTTGTTAAAAAAAAGTCTAGACATGCTTCCTTTAAATTTTTCAGTGAACCCAAAACTACTCTAAAAAATAAAATTTATTAATTTTATTTTTATTATTATTTTTAAATCCCACATTTGTTTATTTATTTATTTTTGGCTGTGTTGGGTCTTCGTTTCTGTGCGAGGGCTTTCTCTAGTTGTGGCAAGCGGGGCCACTCTTCATCGTGGTGCGCAGGCCTCTCACTATCGCAGCCTCTCTTGTTGCGGAGCACAGGCTCCAGATGCTTAGGCTCACGGGCCTAGCTGCTCCGCAGCATGTGGCATCTTCCCAGACCAGGGCTCGAACCTGTGTCCCCTGCATTAGTAGGCAGATTCTCAACCACTGCGCCACCACCAGGGAAGCCCCAAAGTTTATTAATTTTAAAGAAACTTCAAAAAAGTATAGATATTAGAAATTGCTGTATAAAATAGAGCAATTTTGATCTATTCATTTCTTTTTGTTAAGCAGAATTTTTTCTCTTTAAACCCTAAATGAATATGCATTAATAGAAACATTGGTATATTCTACCTTTATCATGGCTTGGACCTAACAATCTAGAACCTCCTGGCTCCCTTTCATATCTACTGGATTGCTTGGATTTCTGTTTTTTTCATTTCTTAACTTTGAGTAAGTTTTCAAAACTCAAAGTAACTTATTTAAAGCAGTTAATTACCAGCGATACTCATCTTGCCCCAAAGTTTTGATTTACAGTTCTGGAGTTGATTGTGATGACTTAATCTCCACTTATGTCAGCTCTTTAATATATAGAAGGTTAAAAAAATTACATAAATTTCAAATGGGTTAAGGAGTTGTGTACACTATTACAGCTTTGTCATTAAACTAAATGAGGTATTAAAGTCTTAAGACCGTAGTTATAATGAGATAGAGAACTCAACCATAACTGTATGACTAAAAAAAAAAAATACTAATTGATGATGCCCTCTTTTCAATTGTCCAAAATAGCCTTGTTTCATGTGGTGTTTTTTTGTTTTGTTTTGTTTTTTTTGGTATGCGGGCCTCTCACTGTTGTGGCCTCTCCCATTGCGGAGCACAGGCTCCAGACTCGCAGGCTCAGCAGCCATGGCTCACGGGCCCAGCCGCTACGTGGCACATGGGATCTTCCCGGACCAGGGCACGAACCCGTGTCCCCTGCATCGGCAGGTGGACTCTCAACCACTGCGCCACCAGGGAAGCCCTCGTGGTGTTTTTAATTGAGTTATAACAGTTCTTTGTTTTCTTTATGTTTTTATGGATATAGGACTCTTTAACTTGTAGAACTTTTTACTTTATTAAACATGTGTATTCTAGTAATTAGGTCTCCTTCTTTTACCCTCACAAAACAAGTCCAGTAAGTATAATACTGCTTATCGTATGGTTGATTCTAAAACTCTTTTTTTCTTTTACTTTTTATTCTGAACTATATCTGTTTTAAACTGTAGAATAAGGAAATATTTCAAGCAAACACTGAAGGCTGAAAGCAGTTTTCTATTGATAATGAAATTATATTTTCTAAAAGGAGAAACTATGTAACTGTGGTCATATTACATGAAAAATCGTGATGAAAATTCAGAGATAAGTGACAGACTTTGTGTTTTTGGGGGTTTTTTTGTTGTTGTTTTTTGTTTTTAGTAACCTGTACTGTGTAGTAATCACTGTATGTTTGCATTGAACAAGACAGAGTCCCTGAACTTTGGACCAGACTGACACATTTTTTCCTTAGGTTTTTCTCAGATATTGAGTGATTTTGCAGCTAAAGAAATTTAACAAATTTTCCTTTTAGAATGAATTTCATCAAACAAATGAGGTAAATCTTAATAGTTTTCTGTTGTTTATGTGATATATTTCTTTGAACATCATGATTCCTAAGAGAGAGATTTTGATTTTAATTATTACTCTTAGCAAAGGATGTATAAGAATTAAGGAAAATACTATATACATTATGCTTACATATATATTTATCTAATATTTTAGCTGGGAAGTTTTAAGATTTCTCCTGTCAAACATAAGGTGGTGGTTGGAAGAATATGGATTTGATGGATTTCGTTTTGATGGTGTTACATCCATGCTCTATCATCACCATGGAACAGGCCAGAATTTTTCCGGTGACTACCATGAGTATTTTGGACTACAAGTAGATGAAGACCTCCTGTCAAACATAAGGTGGTGGTTGGAAGAATATGGATTTGATGGATTTCGTTTTGATGGTGTTACATCCATGCTCTATCATCACCATGGAATAGGTAGGTAACCTGATACATTACAGATGTAACTAATGATTTTATTTTATTTTTTACTGGAAGATTACACCCAGGCTTGGGGTTCAGTTATGTCACTGCAGTAACCATTATTGTTGGATTGATTTTTATTAGTTCCATTGTGTATGTCTTTTCTCTGATCACTTCTGATCCCTTTTTGGCAAGAGATTGGGTCAAATACATTTTATAAGTAAATAAAATATAATGATTTTCTTTGAAATATATCTACTTAATAATATGCTCTCTTTAATATGTAGCATTCTTTTAAAAATGTTTTTTAAGGATACCATTTATTACAGCACCCTCAGGCTGTGAACATGATAGCAGTTGTAATGAAAAATAAATAACAAAAATAATAAATGAGAACATTTGTTAATGTATGGGTTCCTTTGCATATTAAACATTGAAGAAAATATGTATATTTTAAATATAGATATGCTCAGTTAAAATTAAATTGTAAATTAATCTGTAATTAAAAATATGGATCAAATATCTTCAGTTTAAAAGTTGTACAGAGAAATGGGATCACAGAATCCTAATCCTTCAATCAATAACGTGGAGAATAATAATTATTTTTTTAATGACCAAATATTTACTGGCAACAACCAATCCAAAAAATTGACTTTAGAGTATAAATCAAAAAGTGGCTGCCAAGGAAAGATGCTATATTCAAAGTGTACTGTTAACTGCTCTCAGTCAAGATGCTGCCCACACGAAACATTCCTAGGGAAGAAGTTGAATCTTTAAGACATGACAGGTTTCATTGATATCTTCCACTTTGGAGAGAAGCTGACTTAGGGGATGAAAAAGGCAAGCAAGACAAAATTCAAAAAGATCCTCTCCTAGATTAAAACAGCTACATGCCCCTGCAGAACCTCGCTGTGCTGAGGGCTAGCTAGGTATTTTCCAAGGAATTGTGGAGTTGGTGAAATGAACTGAAATCCGTGGATGTGGGATATGCTTTTTATGGGTACAGAGCCCAAGAAATGATAAAGAAAAACATTCTCAGTTACTTAGCATGCTTTCTCACTTTGAGATGAGGATAAAAACAAATACTGGGACAGTAAACATTCTTCAAGATGGCGGAGTAGAAGGACGTGCTCTCACTCCATCTTGCGCGAACACTGGAATCACAACTAGCTGCTGAACAATCATCGACAGGAAGACACGGGAACTCACAAAAAAAGATACCCCACATCCAAAGACAAAGGAGAAGCCACAATGAGACGGTAGGAGGGGCGCAATCACAATAAAATCAAATCCCATAACTGCTGGGTGGGTGAATCACAAACTGGAGACCACTAATACCACAGAAGTCCACCAGCTGGAGTGAATGTTTTGAGCACCACGTCAGGCTTCCCAACCTGGGGGTCCGGCAACGGGAGGAGGAATTTGTAGAGAATCAGACTTTGAAGGATAGTGCGATTTGATTAGAGGACTTCGACAGGACTGGGGGAAACAGAGACTCCACTCTTGGAGGGCACACACAAAGTAGTGTGCGCCTCGGAACCCAGGGGAAGGAGCAGTGACTCCATAGGAGACTGAACCAGACTTACCTGCTAGTGTTGGAGGGTCTCCTGCAGAGGCGGGGGGTGGCTGTGGCTCACCACGAGGACAAGGACACTGGTAGCAGAAGTTCTGGGAAGTACTCCTTGGCGTGAGCCCTTCCAGAGTCTGCCATTAGCCCCACCAAAAAGCCCAGGTAGGCTCCAGAGTTGGGTCGCCTCAGGCCAAACAAACAACAGGGAAGGAACCCAGCCCCACCCATTAGCAGACAAGGGGATTAAAGTTTTATTGAATTCTGCCCACCGGAACAACTCTACCCACCACAAGTCCCTCCCATCAGGAAACTTACACAAGCCTCTTAGATAGCCTCATCCACCAGAGGGCAGAGAGCAGAAGCAAGAAGAACTACAATCCTGCAGCTTGTAGAACAAAAACCACATTCACAGAAAGATAGACAAGATGAAAAGGCAGAGGGCTATGTACCAGATGAAGGAACATGATAAAACCCCAGAAAACCAACTAAATGAAGTGGAGATAGGCAACCTTCCAGAAAAAGAATTCAGAGATAAGTGACCTGGAAGACAGAATGGTGGAATTCACTGCTGCAGAACAGAATAAAGAAAAAAGAATGAAAAGACATGAAGACAGCCTAAGAGACCTCTGGGACAACATTAAATGCAACAACATTCGCATTATAGGGGTCCAAGAAGGAGAAGACAGAGAGAATGGACCTGAGAAAATATTTGAAGTGATTATAGTCGAAAACTTAGCAAACATGGGAAAGGAAATAGCCACCCAAGTCCAGGAGGCGCGAGAATGCCATACAAGATAAATCCAAGGAGAAACACACTGAGACACATAGTAATCAAATTGGCAAAAATTAAAGACAAAGAAAAATTATTGAAAGCAGCAAGGGAAAAATGAAAAATAACATATAAGGGAACTCCTATAAGTTTAACAGCTGGTTTCTCAGCAGAAACTCTATGAGACAGAAGGGAGTGGCATGACATATTTAAAGTGGTGAAAGGGAAGAACCTACAACCAAGACTACTCTACCCGGCAAGGATCTCATTCAGATTCGATGGAGAAATCAAAAGCTTTACAGACAAGCAAAAGCTAAGAGTATTCAGCACCACCAAACCAGGTCTACAACAAATGCTAAAAAACTTCTGTAAGTGGGAAGAACAAGAAAAGAAAAGGACCTACAAAAACAAACCCAAAACAATTAAGAAAATGGTAATGGGAACATACATATCGATAATTACCTTAAACCTGAATGGATTAAATGCTCCCACCAAAAGACACAGGCTCACTGAATGGATACAAAAACAAGACCCATATATATGCTGTCTACAAGAGAACCACTTCAGACCAGGGACACATACAGAATGAAAGTGAGGGGATGTAAAAAGATATTCCATGCAAATGGAAATCAAAAGAAAGCTGGAGTAGCAATACTCGTATCAGATAAAATAGACTTTAAAATAAAGAATGTTACAAGAGACATGGAAGGACACTACATAATGATCAAGGGATCAATCCAAGAAGAAGATATAACAATTATAAATGTATATGCACCCAACATAGGAGCACCTCAATACATAAGGCAACTGCTAACAGCTATAAAAGAGGAAATCCACAGTAACACAGTCATAGTGGGGGACTTTAAAACCTCAACACCAATGGACAGATCATTCAAACAGAAAATTAATAAGGAAACACAAGCTTTAAATGACACAATAGACCAGATAGATTTAATTGATATTTATAGGACATTCCATCCAAAACCAGCAGATTATACTTTCTTCTCAAGTGCGCACGGAACATTCTCCATGATAGATCACATCTTGGGTCACAGATCAAGCCTCAGTAAATTTAAGAAAATTGAAATCATATCAAGACTCTTTTCTGACCACAACGCTATGAGATTAGAAATGAATTAAAGGGAAAAAAACGTAAAAAACACAAACACATGAAGGCTAAACAATACGTTACTAAATAGCCAAGAAATCAAAAATACTTAGAGAAAAATGACAATGAAAACACAACGATCCAAAACCTATGAGATGGGGCTTCCCTGGTGGCGCAGTGGTTGAGAGTCCGCCTGCCGATGCGGGGGACGCGGGTTCGTGCCCCAGTCCGGGAGGATCCCACATGCCGCGAAGCGGCTGGGCCCGTGAGCCATGGCCGCTGTGCCTGCGCGTCCGGAGCCTGTGCTCTGCAACGGGAGAGGCCACGACAGTGAGAGGCCC